>NC_092710.1:363151646-363246761 GCF_047496885.1 Scyliorhinus torazame
TTCTCTCTCTGTCTCTCTCTGTCTCTCTGTTCACTCTCTGTCTCTCTGTCTCTCTGTTCTCTCTCTGTCTCTCTGTTCACTCTGTCTCTCTGTTCACTCTCTGTCACTCTGTCTCTCTGTCTCTCTGTGTCTCTGTCTCTCTCTGTCTCTCTGTCTCTCTCTCTCTCTGTCTCTCTGTTCTCTCTGTTCTCTCTCTGTCTCTCTGTTCTCTCTGTTCTCTCTGTCTCTCTGTCTCTCTGTCTCTCTCTGTCTCTCTGTTCACTCTCTGTCTCTCTCTGTCTCTCTGTTCACTCTCTGTCTCTCTGTCTCTCTGTTCACTCTCTGTCTCTCTGTTCACTCTCTGTCTCTCTGTATCTCCCTGTCTCTCTGTCTCTCTCTGTCTCTCTGTTCTCTCTCTGTCTCTCTCTGTCTCTCTGTTCACTCTCTGTCTCTCTGTCTCTCTGTTCTCTCTCTGTCTCTCTGTTCACTCTCTGTCTCTCTGTTCACTCTCTGTCACTCTGTCTCTCTGTCTCTCAGTCTCTCTGCTCTCTCTCTGTCTCTCTCTGTCTCTCTGTCTCTCTGTCTCTCTCTGTCTCTCTGTTCACTCTCTGTCTCTCTGTCTCTCTGTGTCTCTGTCTCTCTGTATCTCTCTGTCTCTCTGTGTCTCTGTCTCTCTGTCTCTCTGTTCACTCTCTGTCTCTCTGTCTCTCTGTGTCTCTGTCTCTCTGTATCTCTCTGTCTCTCTGTGTCTCTGTCTCTCTGTCTCTCTGATCTCTCTCTGTCTCTCTGTTCTCTCTGTCTCTCTGTATCTCTCTGTCTCTCTGTTCACTCTCTGTCTCTCTGTCTCTCTGTGTCTCTGTCTCTCTGTATCTCTCTGTCTCTCTGTTCACTCTCTGTCTCTCTGTGTCTCTGTCTCTCTGTCTCTCTGTGTCTCTGTCTCTCTGTCTCTCTGTGTCTCTGTCTCTCTGTTCACTCTCTGTCTCTCTGTTCACTCTCTGTCTCTCTGTTCACTCTCTGTCTCTCTGTATCTCCCTGTCTCTCTGTCTCTCTGTTCTCTCTGTTCTCTCTCTGTCTCTCTGTTCTCTCTGTTCTCTCTGTCTCTCTGTCTCTCTGTCTCACTGTCTCTCTGTCACTCTCTGTCTCTCTGTTCTCTCTCTGTCTCTCTGTGTCTCTGTGTCTCTGTCTCTCTGTGTCTCTGTCTCTCTGTTTCTCTGTGTCTCTGTCTCTCTGTTCACTCTCTGTCTCTCTGTTCACTCTCTGTCTCTCTGTTCACTCTCTGTCTCTCTGTATCTCCCTGTCTCTCTGTCTCTCTGTTCTCTGTGTTCTCTCTCTGTCTCTCTGTTCTCTCTGTTCTCTCTGTCTCTCTGTCTCTCTGTCTCTCTCTGTCTCTCTGTTCACTCTCTGTCTCTCTCTGTCTCTCTGTTCACTCTCTGTCTCTCTGTCTCTCTGTTCACTCTCTGTCTCTCTGTTCACTCTCTGTCTCTCTGTATCTCCCTGTCTCTCTGTCTCTCTGTTTCTCTGTCTCTCTCTGTCTCTCTGTTCTCTCTCTGTCTCTCTCTGTCTCTCTGTTCACTCTCTGTCTCTCTGTCTCTCTGTTCTCTCTCTGTCTCTCTGTTCACTCTATTTCTCTGTTCACTCTCTGTCACTCTGTCTCTCTGTCTCTCTGTGTCTCTGTCTCTCTCTGTCTCTCTGTCTCTCTGTTCACTCTCTGTCACTTTGTCTCTCTGTCTCTCTGTCTCTCTGTCTCTCTCTGTCTCTCTGTCTCTCTCTGTCTCTCTGTCTCTCTGTTCTCTCTGTTCTCTCTCTGTCTCTCTGTTCTCTCTGTTCTCTCTGTCTCTCTGTCTCTCTGTCTCTCTCTGTCTCTCTGTTCACTCTCTGTCTCTCTCTGTCTCTCTGTTCACTCTCTGTCTCTCTGTCTCTCTGTTCACTCTCTGTCTCTCTGTTCACTCTCTGTCTCTCTGTATCTCCCTGTCTCTCTGTCTCTCTGTCTCTCTCTGTCTCTCTGTTCTCTCTCTGTCTCTCTCTGTCTCTCTGTTCACTCTCTGTCTCTCTGTCTCTCTGTTCTCTCTCTGTCTCTCTCTGTCTCTCTGTTCACTCTGTCTCTCTGTTCACTCTCTGTCACTCTGTCTCTCTGTCTCTCAGTCTCTCTGCTCTCTCTCTGTCTCTCTCTGTCTCTCTGTCTCTCTCTCTCTCTGTCTCTCTGTTCTCTCTGTCTCTCTGTTCTCTCTGTCTCTCTGTCTCTCTGTCTCTCTCTGTCTCTCTGTTCACTCTCTGTCTCTCTCTGTCTCTCTGTTCACTCTCTGTCTCTCTGTCTCTCTGTTCACTCTCTGTCTCTCTGTTCACTCTCTGTCTGTCTGTATCTCCCTGTCTCTCTGTCTCTCTGTCTCTCTGTCTCTCTCTGTCTCTCTGTTCACTCTCTGTCTCTCTGTCTCTCTGTTCTCTCTCTGTCTCTCTGTTCACTCTGTCTCTCTGTTCACTCTCTGTCACTCTGTCTCTCTGTCTCGCAGTCTCTCTGCTCTCTCTCTGTCTCTCTCTGTCTCTCTGTCTCTCTCTCTCTCTGTCTCTCTGTGTCTCTGTCTCTCTGTGTCTCTGTCTCTCTGTTCACTCTCTGTCTCTCTGTTCACTCTCTGTCTCTCTGTATCTCCCTGTCTCTCTGTCTCTCTGTCTCTCTGTCTCTCTCTGTCTCTCTGTTCTCTCTCTGTCTCTCTGTCTCTCTGTTCTCTCTGTCTCTCTGTTCACTCTGTCTCTCTGTTCACTCTCTGTCACTCTGTCTCTCAGTCTCTCTGCTCTCTCTCTGTCTCCCTCTGTCTCTCTGTCTCTCTCTCTCTCTGTCTCTCTGTTCTCTCTGTCTCTCTGTTCTCTCTGTCTCTCTGTCTCTCTCTGTCTCTCTGTTCACTCTCTGTCTCTCTCTGTCTCTCTGTTCACTCTCTGTCTCTCTGTCTCTCTGTTCACTCTCTGTCTCTCTGTATCTCCCTGTCTCTCTGTCTCTCTGTCTCTCTGTCTCTCTCTGTCTCTCTGTTCACTCTCTGTCTCTCTGTCTCTCTGTTCTCTCTCTGTCTCTCTGTTCACTCTGTCTCTCTGTTCACTCTCTGTCTCTCTGTCTCTCTGTTCACTCTCTGTCTCTCTGTTCACTCTCTGTCTCTCTGTATCTCCCTGTCTCTCTGTCTCTCTGTCTCTCTGTCTCTCTCTGTCTCTCTGTTCACTCTCTGCTCTCTCTCTGTCTCTCTCTCTGTCTCTCTCTGTCTCTCTCTCTCTCTGTCTCTCTGTTCTCTCTGTCTCTCTGTTCTCTCTGTCTCTCTGTCTCTCTGTCTCTCTCTGTCTCTCTGTTCACTCTCTGTCTCTCTCTGTCTCTCTGTTCACTCTCTGTCTCTCTGTCTCTCTGTTCACTCTCTGTCTCTCTGTTCACTCTCTGTCTCTCTGTATCTCCCTGTCTCTCTGTCTCTCTGTCTCTCTCTGTCTCTCTGTTCACTCTCTGTCTCTCTGTCTCTCTGTTCACTCTGTCTCTCTGTTCACTCTCTGTCACTCTGTCTCTCTGTCTCGCAGTCTCTCTGCTCTCTCTCTGTCTCTCTCTGTCTCTCTGTCTCTCTCTCTCTCTGTCTCTCTGTGTCTCTGTCTCTCTGTTCACTCTCTGTCTCTCTGTTCACTCTCTGTCTCTCTGTATCTCCCTGTCTCTCTGTCTCTCTGTCTCTCTGTCTCTCTCTGTCTCTCTGTTCTCTCTCTGTCTCTCTGTCTCTCTGTTCTCTCTGTCTCTCTGTTCACTCTGTCTCTCTGTTCACTCTCTGTCACTCTGTCTCTCTGTCTCTCAGTCTCTCTGCTCTCTCTCTGTCTCTCTCTGTCTCTCTGTCTCTCTCTCTCTCTGTCTCTCTGTTCTCTCTGTCTCTCTGTTCTCTCTGTCTCTCTGTCTCTCTGTCTCTCTCTGTCTCTCTGTTCACTCTCTGTCTCTCTCTGTCTCTCTGTTCACTCTCTGTCTCTCTGTCTCTCTGTTCACTCTCTGTCTCTCTGTTCACTCTCTGTCTCTCTGTATCTCCCTGTCTCTCTGTCTCTCTGTCTCTCTGTCTCTCTCTGTCTCTCTGTTCACTCTCTGTCTCTCTGTCTCTCTGTTCTCTCTCTGTCTCTCTGTTCACTCTGTCTCTCTGTTCACTCTCTGTCACTCTGTCTCTCTGTCTCTCAGTCTCTCTGCTCTCTCTCTGTCTCTCTCTGTCTCTCTGTCTCTCTCTCTCTCTGTCTCTCTGTGTCTCTGTCTCTCTGTTCACTCTCTGTCTCTCTGTTCACTCTCTGTCTCTCTGTATCTCCCTGTCTCTCTGTCTCTCTGTCTCTCTGTCTCTCTCTGTCTCTCTGTTCTCTCTCTGTCTCTCTCTGTCTCTCTGTTCACTCTCTGTCTCTCTGTCTCTCTGTTCTCTCTCTGTCTCTCTGTTCACTCTGTCTCTCTGTTCACTCTCTGTCTCTCTGTCTCTCAGTCTCTCTGCTCTCTCTCTGTCTCTCTCTGTCTCTCTGTCTCTCTCTCTCTCTGTCTCTCTGTTCTCTCTGTCTCTCTGTTCTCTCTGTCTCTCTGTCTCTCTGTCTCTCTCTGTCTCTCTGTTCACTCTCTGTCTCTCTCTGTCTCTCTGTTCACTCTCTGTCTCTCTGTCTCTCTGTTCACTCTCTGTCACTCTGTTCACTCTCTGTATCTCTGTATCTCCCTGTCTCTCTGTCTCTCTGTCTTTCTGTCTCTCTCTGTCTCTCTGTTCACTCTCTGTCTCTCTGTTCACTCTCTGTCTCTCTGTATCTCCCTGTCTCTCTGTCTCTCTGTCTCTCTCTGTCTCTCTGTTCACTCTCTGTCTCTCTGTCTCTCTGTTCTCTCTCTGTCTCTCTGTTCACTCTGTCTCTCTGTTCACTCTCTGTCTCTCTGTCTCTCTGTCTCTCAGTCTCTCTGCTCTCTCTCTGTCTCTCTCTGTCTCTCTGTCTCTCTCTCTCTCTGTCTCTCTGTGTCTCTGTCTCTCTGTTCACTCTCTGTCTCTCTCTCTCTCTGTCTATTGGCCGAAGGGAGGTCTGTGGCATCGCCCTACAGATCCACGTGATGTCATTGAATGGTGGGATAGGCTCGAGGGGCTGAATGTCCTCTTCCTGTTTCTGTGTGAATGGTGGGATAGGCTTGAGGGGCTGAATGGCCACTTCCTGTTTTTAGATATTTAGACATATCAGTAAGCTCAGGGCAGGTGGTAAAAGAGGGGCAGGGGTGGCATTGTTTGTCAAGGACAGTATTACGGTGGCAGAATGGACCTTTGATGAGGACTCGTCTACTGAGGTAGTATGGGCTGAGGTTAGAAACAGGAAAGGAGAGGTCACCCTGTTACGAGTTTCTATAGGCCTCCGAAAAGTTCCAGAGATGTAGAGGAAATTATTGCAAAGATGATTCTGGATAGGAGCAAAAGTAACAGGGTAGTTGTTGTGGGGGACTTTAACTTCCTAAACATTGACTGGAAACACTATAGTTCGAGTACTTTAGATGGGTCTGTGTTTGTCCAATGTGTGCAGGAGGGTTTCCTGACACAATATGTAGCTATGCCAACAAGAGGCGAGGCCATATTGGATTTGGTACTGGGTAATGAACCAGGACAGGTATTAGATTTGGAGGTAGGTGAGCACTTTTGTGATGGTGACCACAATTCAATTACGTTTACTTTAGTGATGGAAAGGGATAGGTATATACCGCAGGGCAAGAGCTATATCTGGGGGAAAGGCAATTAGGATGCGATGAGGCAAGACTTAGGATGTATCGGATGGAGAGGAAAACTGCAGGGGATGGGCACAATGGAAATGTGGAGCTTGTTCAAGGAACAGCTACTGCGTGTCCTTGATAAGTATGTACCTGTCAGGCAGGGAGGAAGTGGTCGAGTGAGGGGACCGTGGTTTACTCAAGCAGTCGAAACACTTGTCAATAGGAAGAAGGAGACTTATGTAAAGATGAGACATGAAGGTTCAGTTAGGGCGCTCGAGAGTTACAAGTTAGCTAGGAAGGACCTAAAGAGAGAACTAAGAAGAGCCAGGAGGGGACATGAGAAGTCTTTGGCAGGTAGGATTAAGGATAACCCTAAAGCTTTCTATAGGTATGTCAGGAATAAAAGAATGACTAGGGTAAGAGTAGGGCCAGTCAAGGACAGTAGTGGGAAGTTGTGCGTGGAGTCCGAGGAGATAGGAGAGGTGCTGAATGAATATTTTTCGTCAGTATTCACACAGGAAAAAGACAATATTGTCGAGGAGAATACTGAGATTCAGGCTACTAGACTAGAAGGGCTTGAGGTTCATAAGGAGGCGGTGTCAGCAATTCTGGAAAGTGTGAAAATAGATAAGTCCCCTGGGCAGGATGGGATTTATCCTAGGATTCTCTGGGAAGCTAGGGAGGAGATTGCTGAGCCTTTGGCCTTGATCTTTAAGTCATCTTTGTCTACAGGAATAGTGCCAGATGACTGGAGGATCGCAAATGTTGTTCAAAAAGGGGAGTAGAGATAACCTCGGTAACTATAGACCAGTGAGCCTTACTTCTGTTGTGGGCAAAACCTTGGAAAGGTTTATAAGAGATAGGATGTGTAATCATCTGGAAAGGAATAATTTGATTAGAGATAGTCAACACGGTTTTGTGAAGGGTAGGTCGTGCCTCACAAACATAGAACATAGAACATAGAACAATACAGCGCAGTACAGGCCCTTCGGCCCACGATGTTGCACCGAAACAAAAGCCATCTAACCTACACTATGCCATTATCATCCATATGTTTATCCAATAAACTTTTAAATGCCCTCAATGTTGGCGAGTTCACTACTGTAGCAGGTAGGGCATTCCACGGCCTCACTACTCTTTGTGTAAAGAACCTACCTCTGACCTCTGTCCTATATCTATTACCCCTCAGTTTAAAGTTATGTCCCCTCGTGCCAGCCATATCCATCCGCGGGAGAAGGCTCTCACTGTCCACCCTATCCAACCCCCTGATCATTTTGTATGCCTCTATTAAGTCTCCTCTTAACCTTCTTCTCTCCAACGAAAACAACCTCAAGTCCATCAGCCTTTCCTCATAAGATTTTCCCTCCATACCAGGCAACATCCTGGTAAATCTCCTCTGCACCCGCTCCAAAGCCTCCACGTCCTTCCTATAATGCGGTGACCAGAACTGTACGCAATACTCCAAATGCGGCCGGACCAGAGTTCTGTACAGCTGCAACATGACCTCCCGACTCCGGAACTCAATCCCTCTACCAATAAAGGCCAACACTCCATAGGCCTTCTTCACAACCCTATCAACCTGGGTGGCAACTTTCAGGGATCTATGTACATGGACACCTAGATCCCTCTGCTCAGCCACACTTTCAAGAACTTTACCATTAGCCAAATATTCCGCATTCCTGTTATTCCTTCCAAAGTGAATCACCTCACACTTCTCTACATTAAACTCCATTTGCCACCTCTCAGCCCAGCTCTGCAGCTTATCTATATCCCTCTGTAACCTGCTACATCCTTCCACACTATCGACAACACCACCGACTTTAGTATCATCTGCAAATTTACTCACCCACCCTTCTGTGCCTTCCTCTAGGTCATTGATAAAAATGACAAACAGCAACGGCCCCAGAACAGATCCTTGTGGTACTCCACTTGTGACTGTACTCCATTCTGAACATTTCCCATCAACCACCACCCTCTGTCTTCTTTCAGCTAGCCAATTTCTGATCCACATCTCTAAATCACCCTTAATCCCCAGCCTCCGTATTTTTTGCAATAGCCTACCGTGGGGAACCTTATCAAACGCTTTGCTGAAATCCATATACACCACATCAACTGCTCTACCCTCGTCTACCTGTTCAGTCACCTTCTCAAAGAACTCAATAAGGTTTGTGAGGCATGACCTACCCTTCACAAAGCCATGCTGACTATCCCTGATCATATCATTCCTATCTAGATGATTATAAATCTTGTCCCTTATAATCCCCTCCAAGACTTTACCCACTACAGACGTGAGGCTCACCGGTCTATAGTTGCCGGGGTTGTCTCTGCTCCCCTTTTTGAACAAAGGGACCACATTTGCTGTCCTCCAGTCCTCTGGTACTATTCCTGTAGCCAATGATGACATAAAAATCAAAGCCAAAGGTCCAGCAATCTCTTCCCTGGCCTCCCATAGAATCCTAGGATAAATCCCATCAGGTCCCGGGGACTTATCTATTTTCAGCCTGTCCAGAATTGCCAACACCTCTTCCCTACGTACCTCAATGCCATCTATTCTATTAGCCTGGGGCTCAGCATTCTCCTCCACAACATTATCTTTTTCCTGAGTGAATACTGACGAAAAATATTCATTTAGTATCTCGCCTATCTCTTCAGACTCCACACACAATTTCCCATCCCTGTCCTTGACTGGTCCTACTCTTTCCCTAGTCATTCGCTTATTCCTGACATACCTATAGAAAGCTTTTGGGTTTTCCTTGATCCTTCCTGCCAAATACTTCTCATGTCCCCTCCTTGCTCGTCTTAGCTCTCTCTTTAGATCCTTCCTCGCTACCTTGTAACTATCCATCGCCCCAACCGAAACTTCACACTTCATCTTCACATAGGCCTCCTTCTTCCTCTTAACAAGAGATTCCACTTCCCTGGTAAACCACGGTTCCCTCACTCGACGCCTTCCTCCCTGTCTGACCGGTACTTATAGAGTCCTTTGAGAAGGTGACCAAACAGGTGGATGAGGGTAAAGCAGTTGATGTGGTGTATATGGATTTCAGTAAAGCATTTGATAAGGTTCCCCATGGTAGGCTACTGCAGAAAATACGGAGGCATGGGATTCAGGGTGATTTAGCAGTTTCGATCAGAAATTGGCCAGCTGAAAGAAGACAAAGGGTGGTGGTTGATGGGAAATGTTCAGACTGGAGTCCAGTTACTAGTGGTGTACCACAAGGATCTGTTTTGGGGCCACTGCTGTTTGTCATTTTTATAAATGACCTGGAGGAGGGCGTAGAAGGATGGGTGAGTAAATATGCAGATGACACTAAAGTCGGTGGAGTTGTGGACAGTGCGGAAGGATGTTACAAGTTACAGAGGGACATAGATAAGCTGCAGCGCTGGGCTGAGAGGTGGCAAATGGAGTTTAATGCAGAAAAGTGTGAGGTGATTCATTTTGGAAGGAATAACAGGAAGACAGAGTACTGGGCTAATGGTAAGATTCTTGGCAGTGTGGATGAGCAGAGAGATCTCGGTGTCCATGTACATAGATCCCTGAAAGTTGCCACCCAGGTTGAGAGGGTTGTTCAGAAGGCGTTCGGTGTGTTAGCTTTTATTGGTAGAGGGATTGAGTTTCGGAGCCATGAGGTCATGTTGCAGCTGTACAAAACTCTGGTGTGGCCGCATTTGGAGTATTGCGTGCAATTCTGGTCGCCGCATTATAGGAAGGATGTGGAAGCATTGGAAAGGGTGCAGAGGAGATTTACCAGGATGTTGCCTGGTATGGAGGGAAGATCTTATGAGGAAAGGCTGAGGGACTTGAGGCTATTTTCATTAGAGAGAAGAAGGTTAAGAGGTGACTTAATTGAGGCATACAAGATGATCAGAGGATTGGATAGGGTGGACAGTGAGAGCCTTTTTCCTCGGATGGTGATGTCTAGCACGAGGGGACATAGCTTTAAATTGAGGGGAGATAGATATAGGACAGATGTCAGAGGTCGGTTCTTTACTCAGAGAGTAGTAAGGGCGTGGAATGCCCTGCCTGCAACAGTAGTGGACTCGCCAACACTAAGGATATTCAAATGGACATTGGATAGACATATGGACGATAAGGGAATAGTGTAGATGGGCTTTAGAGTGGTTTCACAGGTGGGTGCAACATCGAGGGCCGAAGGGCCTGTACTGTGCTGTTATGTTCTATGTGAATGGTGGGATAGGCTCGAGGGGCTGAATGGCCTCCTCCTGTTTCTATGTGAATGGTGGGATAGGCTCGAGGGGCTGAATGGCCTCCTCCTGTTTCTATGTGAATGGTGGGATAGGCTCGAGGGGCTGAATGGCCTCCTCCTGTTTCTATGTGAATGGTGGGATAGGCTCGAGGGGCTGAATGGCCTCCTCCTGTTTCTATGTGAATGGTGGGATAGGCTCGAGGGGCTGAATGGCCTCCTCCTGTTTCTATGTGAATGGTGGGATAGGCTCGAGGGGCTGAATGGCCTCCTCCTGTTTCTATGTGAATGGTGGGATAGGCTCGAGGGGCTGAATGGCCTCCTCCTGTTTCTATGTTCCTTTTTCTCTGCTTCCTGTTGCTCCTCCAGAAGACCATAAGACATAGGGACAGAGTTAGGCCACTCGGCCCATCGAGTCTGCTCCGCCATTCTATCCTGGCTGATATTTTCTCATCCTCATTCTCCTGCTTTCTCCCCATAACCCCTGACCCCCTTGTTAATCAAGAACCAATCTATCTCTGTCTTAAAGACACTCAGTGATTTGGCCTCCACAGCCTTCTGCGGCAAAGAGTTCCCCAGATTCACCACCCTCTGGCTGAAGAAATTCCTCCTCATCTCCAGAACTGTTTTCTTCTGTTCCTGTCTGTCTCTGATTCCAGCGGATCCTCCAGAACTGACTGTTTTCTGTTTTGTTACAGACGTGCTTCCTCGAGGTCGCAATGCTGCTGTTCTTTCTGTCTCTCCCTCACTCTGCGTCTCGCTGCTGCTTCTGACTGTCCCCAGTACAGAGTTGCTGCTCAGATGATGTGATGGAGCTGGTTGAATAGTCTGATCCTGCACAGGTCCCCTGTCCTGGCCCCATATTCCTCACCACTCCCCCTCACTCCCAGGCCCCCAAGTGCCTGATGTACCAAAGACTGTGAGGGTTACTGCTGGAGATTCGGGTTGGCGAGCAGAACAGGCCCCTGGGCCGGGATCAGATTATTCCAGCAGTTCACCCAGGCCTTCGCCTTTACCTTACTCTGACCACTATCAAAATTCTTTAAACTAAAAGCACAATAAATAATCTAATGGCTGTAATCTTGGTGTCAGATGTTGCTATACTCAAACTGCACGCCCCATTCACCCACCCATTATCGCATGATCTATTGTACCCGGTTCATTTTCATCCCATATCAATGGCAATCTGCCAGCCCCTCACCTCCAGTCCATCCCATCATTCCTGGGACCTGTCTCATACTCATCCATGCTACACTATTCCCGGGATTGTCCAATCCTGCGCCATAACCCTCAGATCCACCTTTCTACGAATTGATTGTAAAACTACCAAAAGCACAATGTTGAACTCTTGCTGTACTTTATCTCAGATTATTCAATGGTTTTATTAAAAATTATTATTCAGAAGGTGCCTCACTCCACACTGTCTCTCATTCCTTTAGCTGTTACCGGTAGAGGAATTGAGTTTCGGAGCCATGAGCTCATGTTGCAGCTGTACAAAACTCTGGTGCGGCCGCATTTGGAGTATTGCGTGCAATTCTGGTCGCCGCATTATAGGAAGGATGTGGAAGCATTGGAAAGGGTGCAGAGGAGATTTACCAGAATGTTGCCTGGTATGGAGGGAAGACCTTATGAGGAAAGGCTGAGGGACTTGAGGCTGTTTTCGTTAGAGAGAAGCAGGTTAAGAGGTGACTTTAATTGAGGCATACAAGATGATCAGAGGATTGGAAAGGGTGGACAGTGAGAGCCTTTTTCCTCGGATGGTGATGTCTAGCACGAGGGGACATAGCTTTAAATTGAGGCGAGATAGATATAGGACAGATGTCAGAGGTAGGTTCTTTACTCAGAGAGTAGTAAGGGTGTGGAATGCCCTGCCTGCAACAGTAGTGCACTCGCCAACACTAAGGGCATTTAAATGGTCATTGGATAGACATATGGACGATAAGGGAATAGTGTCGATGGGCTTTAGAGTGATTTCACAGGTCGGCGCAACATCGAGGGCCGAAGGGCCTGTACTGCGCTGGAATGTTCTATGTTCCTGCCAAATCTGTCCATGGATTCATCAGGGATTAAACCGAGGGGCTTTTTCATCGCAACAAATCTCAACGTCCCATCAAATTTAGATTGGAGGATGGTAAATACAATCTTGCTGTTTGAAAAGGGAGGGAGAGAATGTTTACAGTGGTCAGCCGAACATCAGTTGTAGGGAGAGTGCTGGAGTAAAAGATGTGATTCAGGTCACTTGGAAAATATCAACGGGATATTTGTTTGACAAAAGTATCAATGTTTGACATACGTCCTGGAGTCTTTGGAAGCGGCAGGGTAGATGAGGGTGAACCAGTGGATGTGGTGTATTTGGACATTCAGGAAGTTTTTGATAAAGTCTCACAGAAGAGGTTAGTGTACAAAATGAAAGCACATGGGATTGAAATGAAATGAAAATGGCTTATTGTCACAAGGAAGCTTCAAATTAAGTTACTGTGAAAAGCCCCTAGTCGCCACATTCCGGCGCCTGTTTGGGGAGGCTGGTACGGGAATTGAACCGTGCTGCTGGCCTGCCTTGGTCTGCTTTCAAAGCCAGCTCTTTAACCCAGTGTGCTAAGCCATTGGGGGGTAATACATTGACGTAGCAGACAGTAAACAGAGAGTAGGAATGAATGGGTCTTTTTGAAAGTGGCAGGCAGTGACTAGCTGTGTATCGCAGGCATCAGTGATGTATATTGTGAATAGCTGGAGCCCAGGAAATGATTTGGACGAGGGAAGGAAAATATTTCCAAGTTTGCCAATGACACAAAACTTGGTGAGATTGTGAGTGGTGAGGGGGATGTTAAGCGGCTTTGAGGTGATTTTAGACAAGTTGAGTGAGTGGGTAACTATAGGACAGATACAGAGTAACATGGATAAATGTGACCCACTTCAGGCAGAGTGGCAGAGTACTATTTAACTGGGGATAGTTTGGGAAATGTTGATGTACAGAGTGACCTGGGTGTCCTTGTACACCCGCCATCGAAGGTAAGCGTGCGGGCCCAGCAGGTGGTTAGGAAGGCAAATGGCCACCATTGCGAGAGGATTTCAGCACAGGACGAGGATCTCTTCCTGCAGCTGTACAAGGCCGTAGTGTGACCACACCTGGGCAGTTTTATTCTGCTTATCTAAGAAAGGACAGACTTGCCACAGAGGAGTCAGCGAAGTGTCACCAGGCTGTTTCCTCAGAAGTCGGATGAGGAATTATTGGGTCGACATTAATATGGGGGATCGAACTGAAATGTGTAAAAATGTGACAGGGCCGGACAGACTGGATGCTGGGATGTGGTTTCCTCTGACTGGGGGTGTGGGGGGTCTAGGACAATGGGTCACAGTCACAGGGAGGGGAGGGATGTCAAGAACAATGGGTCACAGTCATGGGGGTTCTAGAATAACGGGACATAGTCATGGGGAGGGTCTAGACCAATGGGTCACAGTCACATGGGATTCTAGAACAACGGGTCACAGCGGGTTCGGGAACAGTGGCGCACAGTGACCGGGTTTTTAGGACAATGGGTCACAGTTACGGGGAGGGTTTAGAACAATGCGTCACAGTCACGGGGGGTGTTTAGAACAATGGGTCACAGTCACGGGCAGGGATTAGAACAATGGGCCCAGTCACGGGGAGGGTTTAGAACAATGGATCATAGACACGGGGGGTTTAGAACAATGGGCCACAGTCACGGGGAGGGTTTAGAACAATGGAGCACAGTCACGGGGGAGTCTAGAACAAAGGGTTACAGTCATGAGGGAGTCTAGAACAATGGGTCACATTCACGGGGGGTGTAGAACAATGGATCACATTCACGGGGGAGTCTAGAACAATGGGTTACAGTCACGGGGGAGTCTAGAACAATGGGTTACAGTCACGGGGGAGTCTAGACCAATGTGTCACAGTCACGGGGAGAGTCTAGAACAATGGATCACAGTCACGGGGGAGTCTAGCACAATGGGTCACAGTCACGGGGGAGTCTAGAACAATGCATCACAGTCACGGGTAGGGTTTAGAACATTGGTCACAGTCACGGGGAGGGTTTAGAACAATGGATCACAGTCACGGAGAGGGTTTGGAACAAACGTCACAGTCACGGGTAGGGTTTGAACAACGGATCACAGTCACGGGGAGGGTTCAGAACAAAGGTCACAGTCATGGGGAGGGTTTAGAACACTGGGTCACAGTCATGGGGGGTCTAGAACAATGGGTCACAGTCACGGGGGGTCTAGAACAATGGGTCACAGTCACGGGGGGTCTAGAACAATGGGTCACAGTCACGGGGGGTGTTTAGAACAATGGGTCACAGTCACGTGGAGGGTCTAGAACAATGGGTCACAGTCACGGGGGAGTCTAGAACAATGGGTCACCGTCACGCGGAGGGACTAGAACAATGCGTCCAAGACACTGGGGTGGTTAGAACAAAGGTCACAGGCACGGGGAGGGTTTAGACCAATGGGTCACAGTCACGGGGTGTCTAGAACAATGGATTACAGTCACGGGGGGGTTCAGAACAATGCGTCACAGTCATGGGAGGGGTTTAGAACAATGGGTCACAGACACAGGGAGGGTCTAGAACAATGGGTCACAGTCACGGGGGAGTCTAGAACAATGGGTCATAGTCACGGTGCCTCTAGAACAATGGGTCACAGTCACAGGGAGGGTTTAGAACAATGGATCACAATCATGGACGGGGTTTAGAACCATAGGTCACAGACACGGGGAGGGTTTAGAACAAAGGGTTACAGTCATGGGGGAGTCTAGAACAATGGGTTACAGTCACGGGGGAGTCTAGAACAATGGGTCACGGTCACGGGGGGGGTGTAGAACAATGGATCACAGTCACGGGGGAGTCTAGAACAATGGGTTACAGTCACCGGGGAGTCTAGAACAATGGGTTACAGTCACGGGGGAGTCTAGACCAATGTGTCACAGTCGCGGGGAGAGTCTAGAACAATGGATCAGATTCACGGGGGAGTCTAGAACAATGCGTCACAGTCACGGGGGAGTCTAGAACAATGCATCACAGTCATGGGTAGGGTTTAGAACATTGGTCACAGTCACGGGGAGGGTTTAGAACAATGGATCACAGTCAGTGAGAGGGTTTGGAACAAATGTCACAGTCACGGAGAGGGTTCAGAACAAAGGTCAGAGTCACGGGGGTCTAGAACAATGGGTCACAGTCATGGGGGTCTAGAACAATAGGTCACAGTCACGGGGGGTGTTTAGAACAATGGGTCACAGTCACGCGGAGGGTCTAGAACAATGGGTCACAGTCACGGGGGAGTCTAGAACAATGGGTCACCGTCACGCGGAGGGACTAGAACAATGCGTCCAAGACACTGGGGTGGTTAGAACAAAGGTCACAGGCACGGGGAGGGTTTAGACCAATGGGTCACGGTCACGGGGGGGGGGGGTTCAGAACAATGGGTCACAGTCATGGGAGGGGTTTAGAACAATGGGTCACAGACATGGGGAGGGTTTAGAACAATGGGTCACAGTCACGGGGGGCCTAGAACAATGGGTCACAGTCACGGGTGGTGTTTAGCACAATGGGTCACAGTCACGCGGAGGGTCCAAGACAATGGGTCACAGTCACGGGGGCGTCTAGAACAATGGGTCACCGTCACGCGGAGGGACTAGAACAATGCGTCAAAGACACTGGGGTGGTTAGAACAATGGGTCACAGTCACGGGGGGTCTAGAACAATGGGTCACAGTCACGGGGAGGGTTTAGAACAATGGGTCACAGTCACGGGGAGGGTCTGGAACAATGGGTCACAGTCACGGGGAGGGTCTGGAACAATGGGTCACAGTCAAACAAAGAACAAAGAAATGTACAGCACAGGAACAGGCCCTTCGGCCCTCCAAGCCCGTGCCGACCATGCTGCCCGACTAAACTACAATCGTCTACACTTCCTGGGTCCGTATCCTTCTATTCCCATCCTATTCATGTATTTGTCAAGATGCCCCTTAAATGTCACTATCGTCCCTGCTTCCACCACCTCCTCCGGTAGTGAGTTCCAGGCACCCACTACCCTCTGCGTAAAAAACTTGCCTCGTACATCTACTCTAAACCTTGCCCCTCTCACCTTAAACCTATGCCCCCGAGTAATTGACCCCTCTACCCTGGGAAAAGCCTCTGACTATCCACTCTGTCTATGCCCCTCATAATTTTGTATACCTCTATCAGGTCTCCCCTCAACCTCCTTCGTTCCAGTGAGAACAAACCGAGTTTATTCAATCGCTCCTCATAGCTAATGCCCTCCATACCAGGCAACATTCTGGTAAATCTCTTCTGCACCCTCTCTAAAGCCTTCACATCCTTCTGGTAGTGTGGCGACCAGAATTGAACACTATACTCCAAGTGTGGCCTAACTAAGGTTCTATACAGCTGCAACATGACTTGCCAATTCTTATACTCAATGCCCCGGCCAATGAAGGCAAGCATGCTGTATGCCTTCTTGACTACCTTCTCCACCTGTGTTGCCCCTTTCAGTGACCTGTGGACCTGTACTCCTAGATCTCTTTGACTTTCAATACTCTTGAGGGTTCTACCATTCACTGTATATTCCCTACCTGCATTAGACCTTCCAAAATGCATTACCTCACATTTGTCCGGATTAAACTCCATCTGCCATCTCTCCGCCCAAGTCTCCAGACAATCTAAATCCTGCTGTATCCTCAGACAGTCCTCATCGCTATCCGCAATTCCACCAACCTTTGTGTCGTCTGCAAACTTACGAATCAGACCAGTTACATTTTCCTCCAAATCATGTATATATACTACAAAGAGAAAAGGTCCCAGCACTGATCCCTGTGGAACACTACTGGTCACAGCCCTCCAATGAGAAAAGCACCCCGCCATTGCCACTCTCTGCCTTCTATGGCCTAGCCAGTTCTGTATCCACCTTGCCAGCTCACCCCTGATCCCGTGTGACTTCACCTTTTGTACTAGTCTACCATGAGGGACCGTGTCAAAGGCCTTACTGAAGTCCATATAGACAACATCCACTGCCCAACCTGCATCAATCATCTTAGTGACCTCCTCGAAAAACTCTATCAAGTTAGTGAGACACGACCTCCCCTTCACAAAACCGTGCTGCCTCTCACTAATACGTCCATTTGCTTCCAAATGGGAGTAGATCCTGTCTCGAAGAATTCTCTCCAGTAATTTCCCTACCACTGAAGTAAGGCTCACCGGCCTGTAGTTCCCGGGATTAGCCTTGCTACCCTTCTTAAACAGAGGAACAACATTGGCTATTCTCCAGTCCTCCGGGACATCCCCTGAAGACAGCGAGGATGCAAAGATTTCTGTCAAGGCCTCAGCAATTTCCTCTCCAGCCTCCTTCATTATTCTGGGGTAGATCCCATCAGGCCCTGGGGACTTATCTACCTTAATATTTTTTAAGACGCCCAACACCTCGTCTTTTTGGATCACAATGTGACCCAGGCTATCTACACCCCCTTCTCCAGACTCAACATCTACCAATTCCTTCTCTTTGGTGAATACTGATGCAAAGTATTCATTTAGTACCTCGCCCATTTCCTCTGGCTCCACACATAGATTCCCTTGCCTATCCTTCAGTGGGCCAACCCTTTCCCTGGCTACCCTCTTGCTTTTTATGTACGTGTAAAAAGCCTTGGGATTTTCCTTAACCCTATTTGCCAATGACTTTTCGTGACCCCTTCTAGCCCTCCTGACTCCTTGCTTAAGTTCCTTCCTACTTTCCTTGTATTCCACACAGGCTTCGTCTGTTCCCAGCCTTTTAGCCCTGACAAATGCCTCCTTTTTCTTTTTGACGAGGCCTACAATATCACTCGTCATCCAAGGTTCCCGAAAATTGCCGTATTTATCCTTCTTCCTCACAGGAACATGCCGGTCCTGTATTCCTTTCAACTGCCACTTGAAAGCCTCCCACATGTCAGATGTTGATTTGCCCTCAAACATCCGCCCCCAATCTATGTTCTTCAGTTCCCGCCTAATATTGTTAGAATTAGCCTTCCCCCACTTTAGCACATTCATCTTCGGACCACTCTTAGCCTTGTCCACCAGTAGTTTAAAACTTACTGAATTGTGGTCACTGTTACCGAAATGCTCCCCTACTGAAACATCTACCACCTGGCCGGGCTCATTCCCCAATACCAGGTCCAGTACCGCCCCTTCCCAAGTTGGACTGTCTACATATTGTTTTAAGAAGCCCTCCTGGATGCTCCTTACAAACTCCGCCCCATCAAAGCCCCTGGCACTAAGTGAGTCCCAGTCAATATTGGGGAAGTTGAAGTCTCCCATCACCACAACCCTGTTGTTTTTACTCTTTTCCAAAATCTGTCTACCTATCTGCTCCTCTATCTCCCGCTGGCTGTTGGGAGGCCTGTAGTATACCCCCAACATTGTGACTGCACCCTTCTTATTCCTGATCTCTACCCATATAGCCTCACTGCCCTCTGAGGTGTCCTCTCGCAGTACAGCTGTGATATTCTCCCGAACCAGTAGCGCAACTCCGCCTCCCCTTTCACATCCCCCTCTATCCCGCCTGAAACATCTAAATGCTGGAAGGTTTAGCTGCCAATCCTGCCCTTCCCTCAACCAGGTCTCTGTAATGGCAACAACATCATAGTTCCAAGTACTAATCCAAGCTCTAAGTTCATCTGCCTTACCGTCATACTCCTTGCATTAAAACATATGCACTTCAGGCCACCAGACCCGCTGGGACAGTCACGGGGAGGGTTTAGACCAATGGATCACAGTCACGGAGAGGGTTTAGAACAATGGATCACAGTCACAGGGAGGGTTTAGAACAATGGGTCACCGTCACGGGGGGTCTAAAACAATGGGTCACAGTCACGGGAGGTCTAGAACAATGAGTCACAGTCACGGGCGGTTTAGAACAAAGGTCACAGTCACGGGGAGGGTTTAGAACAATGGGTCACAGTCACGGGGGGTTTAGAACAATGGACAACAGTCACGGGGAGGGTTTAGAACAATAGGTCACAGTCACGGGGGTGTCGAGAACAATGAGTCACAGTCACGGGCGGTTTAGAACAAAGGTCACAGTCACGGGGGGTCTAAAACAATGGGTCACAGTCACGGGGAGGGTTTAGAACAATGGATCACAGTCACGGGGGGTTTAGAACAATGGACAACAGTCACGGGGAGGGTTTAGAACAATAGGTCACAGTCACGGGGGTGTCGAGAACAATGAGTCACAGTCACGGGCGGTTTAGAACAAAGGTCACAGTCACGGGGGGTCTAAAACAATGGGTCACAGTCACGGGGAGGGTTTAGAACAATGGTCACAGTCACAGGGAGGGTTTAGAACAATGGGTCACAGTCACGGGGGAGTCTAGAACAATGGGTCACAGTCACGGGGGAGTCTAGAACAATGCATCACAGTCACGGGTAGGGTTTAGAACAATGGTCACAGTCACAGGGAGGGTTTAGAACAATGGGTCACCGTCACGGGGGGTCTAAAACAATGGGTCACAGTCACGGGGGGTCTAGAACAATGAGTCACAGTCACGGGCGGTTTAGAACAAAGGTCACAGTCACGGGGAGGGTTTAGAACAATGGGTCACAGTCACGGGGGGTTTAGAACAATGGACAACAGTCACGGGGGGGGTCAGAACAATGGATCACAGTCACGGGGGGTTTAGAAGAATGGACAACAGTCACGGGGAGATTTTAGAACAATGGGTCACAGTCACGGGGGTGTCTAGAACAATGAGTCACAGTCACGGGCGGTTTAGAACAAAGGTCACAGTCACGGGGGGTCTAGAACAATATGTCACAGTCACGGGGAGGGTTTAGAACAATGGATCACAGTCACGGGGAGGGTTTAGAACAATGGGTCTCAGTCACGGGGGAGTCTAGAACAATGGGTGACAGTCACGTGGGTGTCTAGAACAATGGGTCACAGTCACGGGGAGGGTTTGGAACAAAGGTCACAGTCACGGGGAGGGTTTAGAAAAATGGATCACAGTCACGGGGAGGGTTTAGAACAATGGGTCACAGTCACGGGGGGTCTAGAACAATGGGTCGCAGTCATGGGGAGGGTTTAGAACAATGGGACAGTCACGTCTAGGGTTTAGAACAATGGATCACAGTCATGGGGAGGGTTTAGAACAATAGGTCACAGACACGGTGAGGGTTCAGAACAATGGGTAATAGTCACGGGACGTCTAGAACAATGGTCACAGTCACGTAGGAGTCTAGAACAATGGGTCACAGTCATGCGGAGGGTCTAGAACAATGGTCACAGTCACGGGTAGGGTCTAGAACAATGGGTCACAGTCACGGGGGAGTCTAGAACAATGGGTCACACTCACGCGGGAGTCTAGAACAATGCATGACTGTCACGGGGAGGGTTTAGAACAACGGTCACAGTCACGTGGAGAGTTCAGAACAATGGATCACAGTCACGGGGAGAGTGTAGAACAATGGGTCACAGTCACGGGAGAGACTAGAACAATTTGTCACACTCACGGCGGTGTCTAGAACAATGCATCACAGTCACGGGGAGGATTTAGAACAAAGGTCACAGTCACGGGGAGGGTTTAGAACAATGTATCACAGTCACGGGGGGGGGGGGTTAGAAGAATGGGTCACAGTCACGGGGAGGGTTTAGAACAAAGGTCAGAGTCACGGGGAGGGTTTAGAACAATGAGCCACTGTCACGGGGAGTGTTTAGATCAAAGGTCACATTCATGGGGAGGGTTTAGAACAATGGGTCACAGTCACGGGGGGTCAAGAACAATGGTCACAGTCACGTAGGAGTCTCGAACAATGGGTCACAGTCACGTGGAGGGTCTAGAACAATGGTCACAATCACGGGGAGGGTCTAGAACAATGGGTCACAGTCACGGGAGAGACTAGAACAATTGGTCACACTCACGGGGGTGTCTAGAACAATGCATCACAGTCACGGGGAGGGTTTAGAACTGAGTTCACAGTCACGGGGAGGGTTTAGAACAATGGATCACAGTCACTGGGAGAGGGGGTTTCGAACAATGTATCAGAATCACGGGGAGGGTTTAGAACAATGAATCACAGTCACGGGGGGTTTAGAACAATGGACAACAGTCGCGAGGGAGGGTTTAGAACAATAGGTCACAGACACGGGGAGGGTTTAGAACAATGGGTCACAGACACGGGGAGGGTTCAGAACAATGGGTCACAGTCACGTTGGTCTAGAACAATGATTCACAGTCATGGGGAGGGTTTAGAACAATAGGTCACAGACACGGAGAGGGTTCAGAACAATGGGTCACATCACGGGGAGGTCTAGAACAATGGGTCACAGGCACGGGGGGTCTAGAACAATGGTTCACATTCATGGGGAGGTTTTAGAACAATCGTCACGGTCACGGGGAGGTGTTAGAACAATGGTCAACAGTCACGCGAAGGGTCTGGAACAAAGCGTCACAGTCATGGGGAGGGTCTAGAACAATGGATCACAGTCACGGACAGGGTTTAGAACAATGGGTCACAGTGACGGGGTTCTAGAACAATGGCTCACGGTCACGGGGAGGGTTTAGAACAATGGATCACAGTCACGGGGGGGTTTAGAATAATGGGTCACAGTCACGGAGAGAGTTTAGAACAATGGGTCACTGTCACGGGGGGGGGTCTAGAACAATGGGTCACAGTCATAGGGAGGGTTTAGAACAATGGCTCACAGTCACGGGAAGTGTTTAGCACAAAGGTCAGAGGCACGGGGAGGGTTTAGAACAATGGGTCGCAGTCACGGGGAGGGACTAGAACAATGGGTCACAGACACCGGGAGGGTTTAGAACAATGGGTCACAGTCACGGGTAGGGTTTAGAACAATGAATCACAGTCACGGGGAGTGTTTAGAACAATGGGTCACAGACACCGGGAGGGTTTAGAACAATGGTTCACAGTCACGGGGGAGTCTAGACCAATGGGTCACAGTCATGGGGAGGGTTTAGAACAATGGGACACAGTCACGTCTAGGGTTTAGAACAATGGGTCACAGTGATGGGGAGGGTTTAGAACAATGGGCCACAGACACGGAGACGGTCTAGAACAATGGGTCACAGTCACGGGGAGGGTTGAGAACAATGAATCACAGTCACGGGGAGATTTTAGAACAATGGGTCACAGTCACGGGGGTGTCTAGAACAATGAGTCACAGTCACGGGCGGTTTAGAACAAAGGTCACAGCCACGGGGGGTCTAGAACAATATGTCACAGTCACGGGGAGGGTTTAGAACAATGGATCACAGTCACGGGGAGGGTTTAGAACAATGGGTCACAGTCACGGGGGAGTCTAGAACAATGGGTGACAGTCACGTGGGTGTCTAGAACAATGGGTCACAGTCACGGGGAGGGTTTGGAACAAAGGTCACAGTCACGGGGAGGGTTTAGAAAAATGGATCACAGTCACGGGGAGGGTTTAGAACAATGGGTCACAGTCACGGGGGGTCTAGAACAATGGGTCGCAGTCATGGGGAGGGTTTAGAACAATGGGACAGTCACGTCTAGGGTTTAGAACAATGGATCACAGTCATGGGGAGGGTTTAGAACATTAGGTCACAGACACGGTGAGGGTTCAGAACAATGGGTAATAGTCACGGGACGTCTAGAACAGTGGTCACAGTCACGTAGGAGTCTAGAACAATGGGTCACAGTCATGCGGAGGGTCTAGAACAATGGTCACAGTCACGGGTAGGGTCTAGAACAATGGGTCACAGTCACGGGGGAGTCTAGAACAATGGGTCACACTCACGCGGGAGTCTAGAACAATGCATGACTGTCACGGGGAGGGTTTAGAACAACGGTCACAGTCACGTGGAGAGTTCAGAACAATGGATCACAGTCACGGGGAGAGTGTAGAACAATGGGTCACAGTCACGGGAGAGACTAGAACAATTTGTCACACTCACGGCGGTGTCTAGATCAATGCATCACAGTCACGGGGAGGATTTAGAACAAAGGTCACAGTCACGGGGAGGGTTTAGAACAATGTATCACAGTCACGGGGGGGGGTTAGAAGAATGGGTCACAGTCACGGGGAGGGTTTAGAACAAAGGTCAGAGTCACGGGGAGGGTTTAGAACAATGAGCCACTGTCACGGGGAGTGTTTAGATCAAAGGTCACATTCATGGGGAGGGTTTAGAACAATGGGTCACAGTCACGGGGGGTCAAGAACAATGGTCACAGTCACGTAGGAGTCTCGAACAATGGGTCACAGTCACGCGGAGGGTCTAGAACAATGGTCACAATCACGGGGAGGGTCTAGAACAATGGGTCACAGTCACGGGAGAGACTAGAACAATTGGTCACACTCACGGGGGTGTCTAGAACAATGCATCACAGTCACGGGGAGGGTTTAGAACTGAGTTCACAGTCACGGGGAGGGTTTAGAACAATGGATCACAGTCACTGGGAGAGGGGGTTTCGAACAATGTATCAGAATCACGGGGAGGGTTTAGAACAATGAATCACAGTCACGGGGGGTTTAGAACAATGGACAACAGTCGCGAGGGAGGGTTTAGAACAATAGGTCACAGACACGGGGAGGGTTTAGAACAATGGGTCACAGACACGGGGAGGGTTCAGAACAATGGGTCACAGTCACGTTGGTCTAGAACAATGATTCACAGTCATGGGGAGGGTTTAGAACAATAGGTCACAGACACGGAGAGGGTTCAGAACAATGGGTCACATCACGGGGAGGTCTAGAACAATGGGTCACAGGCACGGGGGGTCTAGAACAATGGGTCACATTCATGGGGAGGTTTTAGAACAATCGTCACGGTCACGGGGAGGTGTTAGAACAATGGTCAACAGTCACGCGAAGTGTCTGGAACAAAGCGTCACAGTCACGGGGGGGGGTCGAGAACAATGGGTCACAGTCATGGGGAGGGTCTAGAACAATGGATCACAGTCACGGACAGGGTTTAGAACAATGGGTCACAGTGACGGGGTTCTAGAACAATGGCTCACGGTCACGGGGAGGGTTTAGAACAATGGATCACAGTCACGGGGGGGTTTAGAATAATGGGTCACAGTCACGGAGAGAGTTTAGAACAATGGGTCACTGTCACGGGGGGGGTCTAGAACAATGGGTCACAGTCATAGGGAGGGTTTAGAACAATGGCTCACAGTCACGGGAAGTGTTTAGCACAAAGGTCAGAGGCACGGGGAGGGTTTAGAACAATGGGTCGCAGTCACGGGGAGGGACTAGAACAATGGGTCACAGACACCGGGAGGGTTTAGAACAATGGGTCACAATCACGGGTAGGGTTTAGAACAATGAATCACAGTCACGGGGAGTGTTTAGAACAATGGGTCACAGACACCGGGAGGGTTTAGAACAATGGTTCACAGTCACGGGGGAGTCTAGACCAATGGGTCACAGTCATGGGGAGGGTTTAGAACAATGGGACACAGTCACGTCTAGGGTTTAGAACAATGGGTCACAGTGATGGGGAGGGTTTAGAACAATGGGCCACAGACACGGAGACGGTCTAGAACAATGGGTCACAGTCACGGGGAGGGTTGAGAACAATGAATCACAGTCACGGGGAGGGTTTAGAACAATAGGTCACAGACACGGAGACGGTCTAGAACAATGGGTCACAGTCACGGGGAGGGTTGAGAACAATGAATCACAGTCACGGGGAGGGTTTAGAACAATGGGCCACAGTCACGGGGGTCTAGAACAATGGGGCACAGTCATGGGGAGGGTTTATAACAATCATCACAGTCACGGGGGTTGTTAGAACAATGGGTCAAAGTCACGTGGTAGTCTAGAACAACGGTCAACAGTTACGCGAAGGGTCTAGAACAAGGCGTCACAGTCACAGGGGGGGTCGAGAACAATGGGTCACAGTCATGGGGAGGGTTAGAACAATGGGTCACAGTCACGGGGGGTCTAGAACAATGGATCACAGTCACGGACAGGGTTTAGAACAATGGGTCACAGTGACGGGGGTCTAGAACAATGGCTCACAGTCACGGGGAGGGTTTAGAACAATGGATCACAGTCACGGGGGGGTTTAGAACAATGGGTCACAGTCACGGGGAGAGTTTAGAACAATGGGTCACTGTCACGCGGGAGTCTAGAATAATGGGTCACAGTCACGCGGAGTGTCTAGAACAATGCGTCACAGTCACGGGGGGGTTTAGAACAAAGGACACAGTCACGTGGAGGGTTCAGAACAATGGATCACAGTCACGGGGGGGGGCGTTTAGCACAATGGATCACAGTCACGGTGAGCGTTTAGAACAACAGTCACAGTCATGGGGAGGGTTTAGAACAATGGGTCACAGTCATGGGGAGAGTTTAGAACCATAGGTCACAGACAAGGGGAGGGTTTAGAACAATGGGTCACAGTCACAGGGGGGGTTTAGATCAAATGTCACAGCCACGGGGAGGGTTTAGAACAATGGATCAAAGTCACGGGGGGTTTAGAACAATGGGTCACAGTCACGGGGAGGGTTTAGAACAATGGTCACTGTCACGTAGGAGTCTAGAACAATTGGTTACAGTCACGCGGAGTGTCTAGAACAATGGTCACAGTTACGCGGAGAGTCTAGAACAATGGGTCACAGTCACGGGAGAGACTAGAACAATAGGTCACATCTCGCGGGGGTCTAGAACAATGGGTCACAGTCACGGGATGGTGTTAGAACAATGGGTCACAGTCACGGGGAGGGTTTAGAACAATGGGTCACAGTCACGGGGGTCTAGAAAAATGGTTCACAGTCATGGGGAGATTTTAGAACAATCGCCACAGTCATGGGGGGGGGTGTTAGAACCATGGGTCAAAGTCACGGGGTAGTCTAGAACAATTGTCAACAGTCACGCGAAGGGTCTACAACTAAGCGTTACATTCACGCGGGGGGGGGTCGAGAAAATTGGGTCACAGTCATGGGGAGGGTTAGAACAATGGGTCACAGTCACGGAGGGTCTAGAACAATGGATCACAGTCACGGAAAGGATTTAGAACAATGGGTCACCGTGACGGGGGTCTACAACAATGGCTCGCAGTCACGGGGAGGGTTTAGAGCAATGGGTCACAGTCACGGGGGTTTTAGAACAATGGGTCACAGTCATAGGGAGAGTTTAGAACAATGGGTCACAGACACGGGGAGGGTTTAGAACAATGGGTCACAGTCACGGGGGAGTCTAGACCAATGGGTCACAGTCATGGGGAGGATTTAGAACAATGGGTCACATCACAGAGGGGGGTCTAGAAGAATGGGTCACAGTCACGGGGGAGTCTAGACCAATGGGTCACAGTCATGGGGAGGATTTAGAACAATGGGTCACATCACAGAGGGGGGTCTAGAAGAATGGGTCACAGTCACGGGGGGTCTAGAACAATGGGTCAAAGTCACGGGATGGGGTTAGAACAATGGGTCACAGTCATGGGGAGGGTTTAGAACAATAGGTCACAGACACGGAGAGGGTTTAGAACAATGGGTCACAGTCACGGGGAGGGTTTAGAACAATGAATCACAGTCACGGGGAGGGTTTAGAACAATGGGTCACATCACAGAGGGGGGTCTAGAAGAATGGGTCACAGTCACGGGATGGGGTTAGAACAATCGGTCACAGTCACGGGGGGTTTAGAACAATGGGGCACAGTCACGGGGGTCTAGAACAATGGATCACGGTCACGGGGAGGGTTTAGAACAATGGGTCACAGTCACGGGGGATTTAGAACAATTGGTCACAGACATGGTGAGGGTTTAGAACAATGGGTCACAGTCACGGGGGGTCTAGAACAATGGATCACAGTCACGGGGAGGGATTAGAACAATGGGTCACAGTCACGGCGGTGTTTAGAACAATGGGTCACAGTCACGGCGGTGTTTAGAACAATGGGTCAGAGTCACGGGGAGGGTTTAGAACAATGGGTCACAGTTACTGGGAGTATTTAGAACAAAGGTCACAGTCACGGGGAGAGACTAGAACAATGGGTCACAGTGACGGGGGTCTAGAACAATGGGTCACAGTTATGGGGAGGGTTTAGAACAATGGGTCACAGACACGGGGAGGGTTTAGAACAATGGGTCACAGTCACGGGGGAGTCTAGACCAATGGGTCACAGTCATGGGGAGGATTTAGAACAATGGGACTCAGTCACGTCTAGGGTTTAGAACAATGGGTCACAGTCATGGGGAGGGTTTAGAACAATAGGTCACAGACACAGAGAGTGTCTAGAACAATGGGTCACAGTCACGGGGAGGGTTGAGAACAATGAATCACAGTCACGGGGAGGGTTTAGAACAATGGGCCACAGTCACGGGGGGTCTAGAACAATGGGTCACAG
Organism: Scyliorhinus torazame; assembly: GCF_047496885.1. NCBI lineage: Eukaryota > Metazoa > Chordata > Chondrichthyes > Carcharhiniformes > Scyliorhinidae > Scyliorhinus > Scyliorhinus torazame. The sequence continues at coordinate 363,178,851 of NC_092710.1, forward strand.
TCATGGGGAGGGTTTAGAACAATCGTCACAGTCACGGGGGTTGCTAGAACAATGGGTCAAAGTCACGTGGTAGTCTAGAACAACGGTCAACAGTCACGCGAAGGGTCTAGAACAAAGCGTCACAGTCACAGGGGGGCCGAGAACAATGGGTCACAGTCATGGGGAGGGTTAGAACAATGGGTCACAGTCACGGGGGGTCTAGAACAATGGATCACAGTCACGGACAGGGTTTAGAACAATGGGTCACAGTGACGGGGGTCTAGAACAATGGCTCACAGTCACGGGGAGGGTTTAGAACAGTGGATCACAGTCACGGGGGGGGGGGTTTAGAACAATGGGTCACAGTCACGGGGAGAGTTTAGAACAATGGGTCACTGTCACGCGGGAGTCTAGAATAATGGGTCACAGTCACGGGGGGGTTTAGAACAAAGGACACAGTCACGTGGAGGGTTCAGAACAATGGATCACAGTCACGGGGGGGCGTTTAGAACAATGGATCACAGTCACGGGGAGCGTTTAGAACAACGGTCACAGTCACGGGGAGGGTTTAGAATCAGTAATCACAGTCAAGGGAGAGTCTAGAACAATGGGTCAGACTCACAGGGGAGACTAGAACAATGGGTCACATCATGGGGGGGGGTTTAGAACAAAAACCACAGTCACGGGGAGGGTTTAGAACAATGGGTCACAGTCACGGGGAGAGTTTAGAACAATGGGTCACAGTCACGGGGTTTTTAGAACAATGGGTCACAGTCACAGGGGGTTTAGAACAATGGTTCACAGTCACGTAGGAGTCTAGAACAATGGATCACAGTCACGCGGAGTGTCTAGAACAATGGGTCACATCTCGCGGGGGTCTAGAACAATGGGTCACAGTCACGGGGAGGGTTTAGAACAATGGTTCACAGTCATGGGGAGGTTTTAGAACAATCGCCACAGTCATGGGGGGGGGGGTGTTAGAACCATGGGTCAAAGTCACGGGGTAGTCTAGAACAATTGTCAACAGTCACGCGAAGGGTCTAGAACAAAGCATCACAGTCACGGGGGGGTAGAGAACAATGGGTCACAGTCATGGGGAGGGTTTAGCACAATGGGTCACAGTGACGGGGGTCTAGAACAATGGCTCACAGTCACGGGGAGCTTTTAGAACAATCGCCACAGTCATGGGGGGGGTGTTAGAACCATGGGGCAAAGTCGCGGGGTAGTGTAGACCAATTGTCAACAGTCACGCGAAGGGTCTACAACAAAGCGTTACATTCACGGGGGGGGGGGGGGGTCGAGAACAATGGGTCACAGTCATGGGGAGGGTTAGAACAATGGGTCACAGTCACGGAGGGTCTAGAACAATGGATCTCAGTCACGGACAGGGTTTAGAACAATGGGTCACAGTGACGGGGGTCTAGAACAATGGCTCGCAGTCACGGGGAGGGTTTAGAGCAATGGATAACAGTCACGGGGGGTTTAGAACAATGGGTCACAGTCACGGGGAGAGTTTAGAACAATGGGTCACTGTCACGGGGAGAGTCTAGAATAATGGGTCACAGTCACGCGGAGTGTCTAGAACAATGCGTCACAGGCACGGGGGGGTTTAGAACAATGGGTCACAGTCATGGGGAGGTTTTAGAACAATAGCTCACAGACACGGGGAGGGTTTAGAACAATGGGTCACAGTCACGGGGGAGTCTAGACCAATGGGTCACAGTCATGGGGAGGGTTTAGAACAATGGGGCACAGTCACTTCTAGGGTTTAGAACAATGGGTCACAGTCACGGGGTGGGTTTAGAACAATGGTTCACAGTCACGGGGAGGGTCTAGAACAATGGTTCACAGTCACGGGGAGGGGCTAGATCAATGGTTCACATTCGCGGGGAGGGTTTAGAACAAAGGTGACAGTCACTGGGGGTCTAGAACAATGGGTCAGTGTCACGGGGATGGTTTAGAACAATGGGGCACAGTCACGGGGTGGGTCTAGAACAATGGGTCACGGGGAGGGTTTATAACAAAGGTCACAGTCACTGGGTGTCTAGAACAATGGGTCACAGTCACGGGGTGGGTTTAGAACAATGGGTCACAGTCATGGGAAGATTGAGAACAATGGGTGACAGTCAGGGGGAGGGTCTAGAACAATGGGTCACAGTCACGGGGAGGGTTTAAAACAATGGATCACAGCCTCGGGGGGGGGGTTTAGAACAATGGATCACAGTCACGGGGGTTTAGAACAATGGTTCACAGTCACGGGAAGGGTCTAGAACAATGGTTCACACTCACGGGGACGGGCTAGAACAATGGTTCACAGTCACGGGGAGGGTTTAGAACAATGAGTCACAGTCACGGGGAGGGTCTAGAACAATGAGTCACAGTCACGGGGAGGGTTTTTATCAAAGGTCACAGTCACTGGGGGTCTAGAACAATGGGTCACAGTCACGGGGACGATCTAGAACAAGGGGCCACAGTCACGGGGAGGCTTTTGAACAATGGTTCACAGTCACGGTGAGGGTCTAGAACAATGGGTCACAGTCACGAGGGGGGCTTAGAACAAAGGTCACTGTCACGGTGACGGTCTAGAACAATGGTTCACAGTCACGGGGAGGTCTAGAGCAATGGTTCACAGTCACGGGGAGGGTCTAGTTCAATGGTTCTCAGTCGCGGGGAGGGTTTAGAACAAAGATCACAGTCACTGGGGGTCTAGAACAATGGGTCAGTGTCACGGGGATGGTTTAGAACAATGGGTCACAGTCACGGGGAGGTTTTAGAGCAATGGGTCACAGTCACGGGGAGGGTTTAGAGCAATGGGTCACAGTCACGAGGCGGCGTTTAGAACAAATGTCACCGTCACGGTTACAGTCTAGAACAATGGTTCACAGTCACGAGGAGGTCGAGAACAATGGTTCACAGTCACGCGGAGGGTCTAGAACAATGGGTCACAGTCACAGAGAGGGTTTAGAACAAAGGTCACAGTCACTGGGGTTCTAGAACAATGGGTCACAGTCACGGGGTGGGTTTAGAACAATGGGTCACAGTCATGGGAAGATTGAGAACAATGGGTGACAGTCAGGGGGAGGGTCTAGAACAATGGGTCACAGTCACGGGGAGGGTTTAAAACAATGGATCACAGTCTCGGGGGGTTTAGAACAATGGAGCACAGTCACGGGGGTTTAGAACAATGGTTCACAGTCACGGGAAGGGTCTTGAACAATGGTTCACACTCACGGGGACGGGCTAGAACAATGGTTCACATTCACGGGGAAGGTTTAGAACAATGGGTCACAGTCACGGGGAGGGTCTAGAACAATGAGTCACAGTCACGGGGAGGGTTTTAAACAAAGGTCACAGTCACTGGGGGTCTAGAACAATGGGTCACAGTCACGGGGACGATCTAGAACAAGGGGCCACAGTCACGGGGAAGGCTTTTGAACAATGGTTCACAGTCACGGAGAGGGTCTTGAACAATGGGTCACAGTCACGAGGAGGGTTTAGAACAAAGGTCACTGTCACGGTGACGGTCTAGAACAATGGTTCACAGTCACGGGGAGGTCGCGAACAATGGTTCACAGTCACGGGGAGGGTCTAGAACAATGGGTCACAGTCACAGAGAGGGTTTAGAACAAAGGTCACAGTCACTGGGGGACTACAACAATGGTTCACAGTCACGGGGAGGGTTTAGAACAATGGGTCACAGTCACTGGGAGGGTTTAGAACAATGGGTCACAGTCACGGGGAGGATTTAGAACAATTTGTGACAGTCACGGGGAGGGTCTAGAACAATGGGTCACAGTCACGGGGAGGGTTTAGAACAATGGGTCACAGTCACGGGGAGGGTTTAGAACAATGGTTCACAGTCACGGGGAGGGTCTAGAACAATGGTTCACAGTCACGGGGAGGGGCTAGATCAATGGTTCACATTCGCGGGGGGGGTTTAGAACAAAGGTCACAGTCACTGGGGGTCTAGAACATTGGGTCAGTGTCACGGGGATTGTTTAGAACAATGGGTCACAGTCATGGGAAGATTGAGAACAATGGGTGACAGTCAGGGGGAGGGTCTAGAACAATGGGTCACAGTCACGGGGAGGGTTTAAAACAATGGATCACAGTCTCGGGGGGTTTAGAACAATGGATCACAGTCACGGGGGTTTAGAACAATGGTTTACAGTCACGGGAAGGGTCTAGAACAATGGTTCACACTCACGGGGACGGGCTAGAACAATGGTTCACAGTCACGGGGAGGGTTTAGAACAATGGGTCACAGTCACGGGGAGGGTCTAGAACAATGAGTCACAGTCACGGGTAGGGTTTTTAACAAAGGGCACAGTCACTGGGGGTCTAGAACAATGGGCCACAGTCACGGGAACAATGGTTCACAGTCACGGGGAGGGTCGAGAACAATGAGTCACAGTCACGGGGAGGGTTTTTAACAAAGGTCACAGTCACTGGGGGTCTAGAACAATGGGTCACAGTCACGGGAACAATGGTTCACAGCCACGGAGAGGGTCTAGAACAATGGGTCACAGTCACGAGGAGGGTTTAGAACAAAGTTCATTGTCACGGTGACGGTCTAGAACAATGGTTCACAGTCACGGGGATGGTTTAGAACAATGCGTCACAGTCACGGGGTGGGACTAGAACAATGGGTCACAGTCACGAGGAGGGTTTAGAACAAAGTTCATTGTCACGGTGACGGTCTAGAACAATGGTTCACAGTCACGGGGATGGGCTAGATCAATGCTTCACATTCGCGGGGAGGGTTTAGAACAAAGGCCACAGTCACTGGGGGTCTAGAACAATGGGTCAGTGCCACGGGGAGGGTTTAGAACAATGGGTCACAGTCACGAGGTGGGTCTAGAACAATGGGTCACAGTCACGGGGAGGGTTTATAACAAAGTTCACAGTCACTAGGTGCCTAGAACAATGGGTCACAGTCACGGGGCGGGTCTAGAACAATGGGTCACAGTCACGGGGAGGGTTTATAACAAAGGTCACAGTCACTGGGTGTCTAGGACAATGGGTCACAGTCACGGGGTGGGTTTAGAACAATGGGTCACAGTCTTGGGAAGATTGAGAACATTGGGTGACAGTCAGGGGGAGGGTCTAGAACAATGGGTCACAGTCACGGGGAGGGTTTAAAACAATGGATCACAGTCTCGGGGGGTTTATAACAATGGATCACAGTCACGGGGGTTTAGAACAATGGCTCACAGTCACGGGAAGGGTCTAGAACAATGGTTCACACTCACGGGGACGGGCTAGAACAATGGTTCACAGTCACGGGGAGGGTTTAGAACAATGGGTCACAGTCACGGGGAGGGTCTAGAACAATGTGTCACAGTCATGGGGAGGGTTTTTAACAAAGGTCACAGTCACTGGAGGTCTAGAACAATGGGTCACAGTCACGGGGAGGTTTTAGAGCAATGGGTCAGAGTCACGGGGAGGGTTTAGAACAATGGGTCACAGTCACGGGGGAGTTCAGAACAATGGATCACCGTCTACGGAGGGTTTAGAACAATGGGTCACAGTCACGGGGGTCTAGAACAATTGGCCACTGCCTCAGGGTAGTCTAGAACAATGGGCCACCGACACGGGGATGGTCTAGATTAATGGGTCACAGTCACGAGTCATTCTAGAACAATGGGTCACAGTCGCGTGGGGTCTAGAACAATTGGTCACAGTCACGGGGAGGGTTTAGAACAGTGGGTCAAAGTCACGGGGGCGTTGAGGAACAATGCTCACAGACACGGGGAGTGTCTAGAACAATGGGTCACAGTCACGGGGGAGTCTAGAACAATGGGTCACAGTCACGGGGGGGGTTTAGAACAGTGGGTCAAAGGCACCGAGGGCGGTTGAAGAACAATGGTCACGGACACGGGGACCCTCTAGAACAATGCGTTACAGTCACGGGGACCGTCTAGAACAATGAGTCACAGTCACGGGGAGGGTTTAGAATAATGGGTCATAGTCAAGGGGGGTCTAGAACAGTGGGTCACAGTCACGGGATGGGGGTAGAACAATTGGTCACAGTCACGGGGAAGTCTAGAACAAATGTCACAGCCACGTGGAGAGTTTAGAACAATGTATCACAGTCTCGGGGGGTTTGGAACAATAGATCACAGTCAAGGGAAGGGTTTAGAACAATGGGTCACAGTCACGGGGAGGGACTAGAACAATGAGTCACAGTCACGGGGAGGTTTTTTAACAAAGGTCACAGTCACTGGTGGTCTAGAGTCAAAGTCACGGGGACGATCTAGAACAAGGGGCCACAGTCACGGGGAGGATTTTGAACAATGGTTCACAGTCACGGAGAGGGTCTAGAACAATGGGTCACAGTCACGAGGCGGCGTTTAGAACAAATGTCACTGTCACGGTGACAGTCTAGAACAATGGTTCACAGTCACGAGGAGGTCGAGAACAATGGTTCACAGTCACGCGGAGGGTCTAGAACAATGGGTCACAGTCACAGAGAAGGTTTAGAACAAAGGTCACAGTCACTGGGGGTCTAGAACAATGGGTCACAGTCACGGGGACGATCTAGAACAAGGGGCCACAGTCACGGGGAGGCTTTTGAACAATGGTTCACAGTCACGGAGAGGGTCTTGAACAATGGGTCACAGTCACGAGGAGGGTTTAGAACAAAGGTCACTGTCACGGTGACGGTCTAGAACAATGGTTCACAGTCACGGGGAGGTCGCGAACAATGGTTCACAGTCACGGGGAGGGTCTAGAACAATGGGTCACAGTCACAGAGAGGGTTTAGAACAAAGGTCACAGTCACTGGGGGACTACAACAAAGGGTCACAGTCACGGGGAGGGTTTAGAACAATGGGTCACAGTCACGGGGAGGATTTAGAACAATGTGTGACAGTCACGGGGAGGGGCTAGAACAATGGGTCACAGTCACGGGGAGGGTTTAGAACAATGGGTCACAGTCACGGGGAGGGTTTAAAACAATGTTTCACAGTCACGGGGAGGGTTTAGAACAATGGTTCACAGTCACGGGAAGGGGCTAGATCAATGGTTCACATTCGCGGGGAGGGTTTAGAACAAAGGTCACAGTCACTGGGGGTCTAGAACAATGGGTCAGTGTCACGGGGATTGTTTAGAACAATGGGTCACAGTCACGGGGTGGGTCTAGAACAATGGGTCACGGGGAGGGTTGATAACAAAGGTCACAGTCACTAGGTGTCTAGAACAATGGGTCAGAGTCACGGGGTGGGTTTAGAACAATGGGTCACAGTCATGGGAAGATTGAGAACAATGGGTGACAGTCAGGGGGAGGGTCTAGAACAATGGGTCACAGTCACGGGGAGGGTTTCAAACAATGGATCACAGTCTCGGGGGGTTTAGAACAATGGATCACAGTCACGGGGGTTCAGAACAATGGTTCACAGTCACGGGAAGGGTCTTGAACAATGGTTCACACTCACGGGGACGGGCTAGAACAATGGTTCACATTCACGGGGAAGGTTTAGAACAATGGGTCACAGTCACGGGGAGGGTCTAGAACAATGAGTCACAGTCACGGGGAGGGTTTTAAACAAAGGTCACAGTCACTGGGGGTCTAGAACAATGGGTCACAGTCACGGGGACGATCTAGAACAAGGGGCCACAGTCACGGGGAGGCTTTTGAACAATGGATCACAGTCACGGAGAGGGTCTTGAACAATGGGTCACAGTCACGAGGAGAGTTTAGAACAAAGGACACTGTCACGGTGACGGTCTAGAACAATGGTTCACAGTCACGGGGAGGTCGCGAACAATGGTTCACAGTCACGGGGAGGGTCTAGAACAATGGGTCACAGTCACAGAGAGGGTTTAGAACAAAGGTCACAGTCACTGGGGGACTACAACAAAGGGTCACAGTCACGGGGAGGGTTTAGAACAATGGGTCACAGTCACGGGGAGGATTTAGAACAATGTGTGACAGTCACGGGGAGGGGCTAGAACAATGGGTCACAGTCACGGGGAGGGTTTAGAACAATGGGTCACAGTCACGGGGAGGGTTTAAAACAATGTTTCACAGTCACGGGGAGGGTCTAGAACAATGGTTCACAGTCACGGGGAGGGGCTAGATCAATGGTTCACATTCGCGGGGAGGGTTTAGAACAAAGGTCACAGTCACTGGGGGTCTAGAACAATGGGTCAGTGTCACGGGGATTGTTTAGAACAATGGGTCACAGTCACGGGGTGGGTCTAGAACAATGGGTCACGGGGAGGGTTGATAACAAAGGTCACAGTCACTAGGTGTCTAGAACAATGGGTCAGAGTCACGGGGTGGGTTTAGAACAATGGGTCACAGTCATGGGAAGATTGAGAACAATGGGTGACAGTCAGGGGGAGGGTCTAGAACAATGGGTCACAGTCACGGGGAGGGTTTAAAACAATGGATCACAGTCTCGGGGGGTTTAGAACAATGGATCACAGTCACGGGGGTTTAGAACAATGGTTCACAGTCACGGGAAGGGTCTAGAACAATGGTTCACACTCACGGGGACGGGCTAGAACAATGGTTCACAGTCACGGGGAGGGTTTAGAACAATGGGTCACAGTCACGGGGAGGGTCTAGAACAATGTGTCACAGTCACGGGTAGGGTTTTTAACAAAGGTCACAGTCACTGGGGGTCTAGAACAATGGGTCACAGTCACGGGAACAATGGTTCACAGTCACGGGGAGGGTCTAGAACAATGTGTCACAGTCACGGGGAGGGTTCTTAACAAAGGTCACAGTCACTGGGGGTCTAGAACAATGGGTCACAGTCACGGGAACAATGGTTCACAGTCACGGAGAGGGTCTAGAACAATGGGTCACAGTCACGAGGAGGGTTTAGAACAAAGTTCATTGTCACGGTGACGGTCTAGAACAATGGTTCACAGTCACGGGGATGGTTTAGAACAATGCGTCACAGTCACGGGGTGGGACTAGAACAATGGGTCACAGTCACGGGGATGGTTTAGAACAATGCGTCACAGTCACGGGGTGGGACTAGAACAATGGGTCACAGTCACGAGGAGGGTTTAGAACAAAGTTCATTGTCACGGTGACGGTCTAGAACAATGGTTCACAGTCACGGGGATGGGCTAGATCAATGGTTCACATTCGCGGGGAGGGTTTAGAACAAAGGCCACAGTCACTGGGGGTCTAGAACAATGGGTCAGTGCCACGGGGAGGGTTTAGAACAATGGGTCACAGTCAAGAGGTGGGTCTAGGACAATGGGTCACAGTCACGGGGAGGGTTTATAACAAAGTTCACAGTCACTAGGTGCCTAGAACAATGGGTCACAGTCAAGGGGCGGGTCTAGAACAATGGGTCACAGTCACGGGGAGGGTTTATAACAAAGGTCACCGTCACTGGGTGTCTAGGACAATGGGTCACAGTCACGGGGTGGGTTTAGAACAATGGGTCACAGTCTTGGGAAGATAGAGAACATTGGCTGACAGTCAGGGGGAGGGTCTAGAACAATGGGTCACAGTCACGGGGAGGGTTTAAAACAATGGATCACAGTCTCGGGGGGTTTACAACAATGGATCACAGTCACGGGGGTTTAGAACAATGGCTCACAGTCACGGGAAGGGTCTAGAACAATGGTTCACACTCACGGGGACGGGCTAGAACAATGGTTCACAGTCACGGGGAGGGTTTAGAACAATGGGTCACAGTCACGGGGAGGGTCTAGAACAATGTGTCACAGTCATGGGGAGGGTTTTTAACAAAGGTCACAGTCACTGGAGGTCTAGAACAATGGGTCACAGTCACGGGGACGATCTAGAACAAGGGGCCACAGTCACGGGGAGGCTTTTGAACAATGGTTCACAGTCACGGAGAGGGTCTAGAACAATGGGTCACAGTCACGAGGAGGGTTTAGAACAAATGTCATTGTCACGGTGACGGTCTAGAACAATGGTTCACAGTCACGGGGAGGTCGAGAACAATGGTTCACAGTCACGGGGAGGGTCTAGAACAATGGGTCACAGTCACGGGGAGGGTTTAGAACAATGGGTCACAGTCACGGGGAGGATTTAGAACAATGGGTGACAGTCACGGGGAGGGCCTAGAACAATGGATCACAGTCACGGGGAGGGTTTAGAACAATGGTTCACAGTCACGGGGAGGGTCTAGAACAATGGTTCACAGTCACGGGGATGGGCTAGATCAATGGTTCACATTCGCGGGGAGGGTTTAGAACAAAGGTCACAGTCACTGGGGGTCTAGAACAATGGGTCAGTGTCACGGGGATGGTTTAGAACAATGGGTCACAGTCACGAGGTGGGTCTAGAACAATGGGTCACAGTCACGGGGAGGGTTTATAGCAAAGTTCACAGTCACTGGGTGCCTAGAACAATGGGTCGCAGTCACGGGGTGGGTTTAGAACAATGGGTCACAGTCATGGGAAGATTGAGAACAATGGGTGACAGTCAGGGGGAGGGTCTAGAACAATGGGTCACAGTCACGGGGAGGGTTTAAAACAATGGATCACAGTCTCGGGGGGTTTAGAACAATGGATCACAGTCACGGGGGTTTAGAACAATAGTTCACAGTCACGGGAAGGGTCTAGAACAATGGGTCACACTCACGGGGACGGGCTAGAACAATGGTTCACAGTCACGGGGAGGTCGAGAACAATGGTTCACAGTCACGGGGAGGGTCTAGAACAATGGGTCACAGTCACGGGGAGGGTTTAGAACAATGGATCACAGTCACGGGGGTTTAGAACAATAGTTCACAGTCACGGGAATGGTCTAGAACAATGGGTCACACTCACGGGGACGGGCAAGAACAATGGTTCACAGTCACGGGGAGGTCGAGAACAATGGTTCACAGTCACGGGGGTTTAGAACAATAGTTCACAGTCACGGGAAGGGTCTAGAACAATGGGTCACACTCACGGGGACGGGCTAGAACAATGGTTCACAGTCACGGGGAGGTCGAGAACAATGGTTCACAGTCACGGGGAGGGTCTAGAACAATGGGTCACAGGCACGGGGATGATTTAGAACAAGGGGCCACAGTCACGGGGAGGCTTTTGAACAATGGTTCACAGTCACGGAGCGGGTATAGAACAATGGGTAACAGCCACGAGGAGGGTTTAGAACAAAGGTCATTGTCACGGTGACGGTCTAGAACAATGGTTCACAGTCACGCGGATGGTTTAGAACAATGGGTCACAGTCACGGGGTGGGTCTAGAACAATGGGTCACAGTCACGGGGAGGGTTTATAACAAAGGTCACAGTCACTGGGTGTCTAGAACAATGGGTCACAGTCACGGGGTGGGTTTAGAACAATGGGCCACAGTCATGGGAAGATTGAGAACATTGGGTGACAGTCAGGGGGAGGGTCTAGAACAATGGGTCACAGTCACGGGGAGGGTTTAAAACAATCGATCACAGTCTCGGGGGGTTTAGAGCAATGGATCACAGTCACGGGGGTTTAGAACAATGGTTCACAGTCACGGGGAGGGTCTAGAACAATGAGTCACAGTCACAGGGAGGGTTTTTAACAAAGGTCACAGTCACTGGGGGTCTAGAACAATGGGTCACAGTCACGGGGTCGATCTAGAACAAGGGGCCACAGTCACGGGGAGGCTTCTGAACAATGGTTCACAGTCACGAAGAGGGTCTAGAACAATGGTGCACAGTCACGGGGAGGTCAGGAACAATGGTTTACAGTCACGGGGAGGGTGTAGAACAATGGGTCACAGTCACGGTTTAGAACAATGGGTCACAGTCACGGGGAGGATTTAGAACAATGTGTGACAGTCACGGGGAGGGTCTAGAACAATGGGTCACAGTCACGGGGAGGGTTTAGAACAATGGGTCACAGTCACGCGGAGGGTTTAGAACAATGGTTCACAGTCACGGGGAGGGTCTAGAACAATGGTTCACAGTCACGGGGAGGGGCTAGATCAATGGTTCACATTCGCGGGGAGGGTTTAGAACAAAGGTCACAGTCACTGGGGGTCTAGAACAATGGGTCACAGTCATGGGAAGATTGAGAACATTGGGTGACAGTCAGGGGGAGGGTCTAGAACAATGGGTCACAGTCACGGGGAGGGTTTAAAACAATGGATCACAGTCTCGGGGGGTTTAGAACAATGGATCACAGTCACGGGGGTTTAGAACAATGGTTCACAGTCACGGGAAGGGTCGAGAACTATGGTTCACACTCACGGGGACGGGCTAGAACAATGGTTCACAGTCACGGGGAGGGTTTGGAACAATGGGTCACAGTCACGGGGAGGGTCTAGAACAATGTGTCACAGTCACGGGGAGGTTTTTTTAACAAAGGTCACAGCCACTGGGGGTCTAGAACAATGGGTCACAGTCACGGGTACGATCTAGAACAAGGGGCCACAGTCACGGGGAGGCTTTTGAACAATGGTTCACAGTCACGGAGAGGGTCTAGAACAATGGGTCACAGTCACGAGGAGGGTTTAGAACAAAGTTCATTGTCACGGTGACGGTCTAGAAAAATGGTTCACAGTCACGGGGATGGTTTAGAACAATGGGTCACAGTCACGGGGTGGGTCTAGAACAATGGGTCACAGTCACGGGGAGGGTTTAGAACAATGGGTCACAGTCACGGGGAGGATTTAGAACAATGGGTGACAGTCACGGGGAGGGTCTAGAACAATGGGTCACAGTCACGGGGAGGGTTTATAACAAAGGTCACAGTCACTGTGTGTCTAGAACAATGGGTCACAGTCACGGGGTGGGTTTAGAACAATGGGTCACAGTCATGGGAAGATTGAGAACAATGTGTGACAGTCAGGGGGAGGGTCTAGAACAATGGGTCACAGTCACGGGGAGGGTTTAAAACAATGGATCACAGTCTCGGGGGGTTTAGAACAAAGGATCACAGTCACGGGGGTTTAGAACAATGGATCACAGTCACGGGGGTTTAGAACAATGGTTCACAGTCACGGGAAGGGTCTAGAACAATGGTTCACACTCACGGGGACGGGCTAGAACAATTGTTCACAGTCACGGGGAGGGTTTAGAACAATGAGTCACAGTCACGGGGAGGGTTTTTAACAAAGGTCACAGTCACTGGGGGTCTAGAACAATGGGTCACAGTCACGGGCACGATCTAGAACAAGGGGCCTTAGTCACGGGGAGGCTTTTGAACAATGGTTCACAGACACGAAGAGGGTCTAGAACAATGGGTAACAGTCACGTGGAGGGTTTAGAACAAAGGTCATTGTCACGGTGACGGTCTAGAACAATGGTTCACAGTCACGGGGATGGTTTAGAACAATGGGTCACAGTCACGGGGTGGGTCTAGAACAATGGGTCACAGTCACGGGGAGGGTTTATAACAAAGGTCACATTCACTGGGTGTCTAGAACAATGGGTCACAGTCACGGGGTGGGTTTAGAACAATGGGTCACAGTCATGGGAAGATTGAGAACATTGGGTGACCGTCACGGGGGTGTCGAGAACAATGGGTCACAGTCACGGGGAGGGTTTAAAACAATGGATCACAGTCTCGGGGGGTTTAGAACAATGGATCACAGTCACGGTAAGGGTCTAGAACAATGGTTCACACTCACGGGGACGGGCTAGAACAATGGTTCACAGTCACGGGGAGGGTCTAGAACAATGAGTCACAGTCACGGGGAGGGTTTTTAACAAAGGTCACAGTCACTCGGGGTCCAGAACAATGGGTCACAGTCAGGGGGTCGATCTAGAACAAGGGGCCACAGTCACGGGGAGGCTTTTGAACAATTGTTCACAGTCACGGAGAGGGTCTAGAACAATGGGTCACAGTCACGAGGAGGGTTTAGGACAAAGGTCATTGTCACGGTGACGGTCTAGAACAATGGTTCACAGTCACGGGGAGGTCGGGAACAATGGTTCACAGTCACGGGGAGGGTCTAGAACAATGGGTCACAGTCACGGGGAGGGTTTAGAACAATGGGTCACAGTCACGGGGAGGATTTAGAACAATGGGTGACAGTCACGGGGAGGGTCTAGAACAATGGGTCACAGTCACGGGGAGGGTTTAGAACAATGGGTCACAGTCACGGGGAGGGTTTAGAACAATGGTTCACAGTCACTGGGAGGGTCTAGAACAATGGTTCACAGTCACGGGAAGGGGCTACATCAATGGTTCACATTCGCGGGGAGGGTTTATAACAAATGTCACAGTCACTGGGTGTCTAGAACAATGGGTCACAGTCACGGGGAGGGTTTAGAACAATGGGTCACAGTCACGGGGGAGTCTAGAACAAGGGGTCACAGTCACGGGGATGGTTTAGAACAATGGGCCACAGTCACGGGGGAGTCTAGAAAATGGATCACAGGCACGGGGGGTTTAGAACAATGGGTCACAGTCACGGGGGGTTTAGAACAATGGATCACAGTCACAGGGGAGTCTAGAACAATGGCTCACAGTCACTGGGTGTCTAGAACAATGGGCCACAGACGCGGGGAGGGTCTAGAACAATGGGTCACAGTCACGAGTCATTCTAGAACAATGGGTCACACTCACGGGGGGTCTAGAACAATGGGTCACAGTCACGGGGAGGGTTTAGAACAATGGGTCACAGTCACGGGGAGGGTTTAGAACAGTGGGTCAAAGGCACCGAGGGCGGTTGAGAAACAATGGTCACAAACACGGCGACCGTCTAGAACAATGCGTTACATTCAAGGGGACCGTCTAGAACAATGGGTCACAGTCACGGGGAGGGTTTAGAACAATAGGTCACAGTCACGGGGAAGTATAGAACAATGGGTCACAGTCATATGGAGGGTTTACAACAATGTATCACAGTCACGGGGGGTCTAGAACAATAGGTCGCAGTCATGTAGAGGGTTTAGAACAAACGTCAGAGTCACGGGGAGGGTTTATATCAAAGGTCAGAGTCACGGGGAGGGTTCAGGACAATGGGTCGCAGTCACGGGGAGTGTTTAGAACAATGGGTCACAGTCATGGGGAGGGTTTAGAACAATGGATCACAGTCATGGGGAGGGTTTAGAACAATGGTCACAGTCACGGGGAGGGGCTAGATCAATGGTTCACTGTCACGGGGAGGGTTTAGAACTATCGTCACAGTCATGGGGGGGGGGGTAGAACAATGGGACACAGTCACGGGGAGGGTTTAGAACAATGGGTCCCAGTCACGGGGAGGGTTTAGAACAATGGGTCACAGTCACGGGTAGTGTTTAGAACACAGGTCAGAGTCACGTAGAGGGTTTAGAACAATGGGTCACAGTCACGGGGAGGGTCTAGAACAATGGGTCACAGTCACGGGGGGTCTATAACAATGAGTCACATTCACGGGGAGGGTTTAGAACAATGGTCAGTCACTGGGGAGTCTAGAACAATGCGCACAATCACGCGGGAGTCTAGAACAATGGGTCACAGTCACGGGGAGGTCTAGAACAATGGTCACAGTCACGGGGGTTTAGAACAATGGTTCACAGTCACGGGGAGGATTTAGAACAATGGGCCACAGTCACGGGGAGGGTTTAGAACAATGGGTCACAGTCACGGGGGGTTTAGAACAATGGGTCAGAGCCACGGTGGGTTTAGAACAATGAGTCACGTTCACGGGGGTTTTAGAACAATGGATCACAGTCACGGGGGTCTAGAACAATGGGTCACAATCACGAGCACGATCTAGAACAAGGGGCCTTAGTCACGGGGAGGCTTTTGAACAACGGTTCACAGACACGAAGAGGGTCTAGAACAATGGGTAACAGTCACGAGGAGGGTTTAGAACAAAGGTCATTGTCACGGTGACGGTCTAGAACAATGGTTCACAGTCACGGGGATGGTTTAGAACAATGGGTCACAGTCACGGGGTGGGTCTAGAACAATGGGTCACAGTCACGGGGAGGGTTTATAACAAAGGTCACATTCACTGGGTGTCTAGAACAATGGGTCACAGTCACGGGGTGGGTTTAGAACAATGGGTCACAGTCATGGGAAGATTGAGAACATTGGGTGACAGTCACGGGGGGGTCTAGAACAATGGTTCACACTCACGGGGACGGGCTAGAACAATGGTTCACAGTCACGGGGAGGGTCTAGAACAATGAGTCACAGTCACGGGGAGGGTTTTTAACAAAGGTCACAGTCACTGGGGGTCCAGAACAATGGGTCACAGTCAGGGGGTCGATCTAGAACAAGGGGCCACAGTCACGGGGAGGCTTTTGAACAATTGTTCACAGTCACGGAGAGGGTCTAGAACAATGGGTCACAGTCACGAGGAGGGTTTAGAACAAAGGTCATAGTCACGGTGACGGTCTAGAACAATGGTTCAATGTCACGGGGAGGTCGGGAACAATGGTTCACAGTCACGGGGAGGGTCTAGAACAATGGGTCACTGTCACGGGGAGGCTTTAGAACAATGGGTCACAGTCACGGGGTGGGTTTAGAACAATGGTTCACAGTCACGGGGAGGGTCTAGAACAATGGTTCACAGTAACGGGGAGGGGCTAGATCAATGGTTCACATTCGCGGGGAGGGTTTAGAACAAAGGTCACAGTCACTGGGGGTCTAGAACAATGGGTCAGTGTCACGGGGATGGTTTAGAACAATGGGCCACAGTCACGGGGTGGGTCTAGAACAATGGGTCACGGGGAGGGTTTATAACAAAGGTCACAGTCACTGGGTGTCTAGAACAATGGGTCACAGTCACGGGGTGGGTTTAGAACAATGGGTCACAGTCATGGGAAGATTGAGAACAATGGGTGACAGTCAGGGGGAGGGTCTAGAACAATGGGTCACAGTCACGGGGAGGGTTTAAAACAATGGATCACAGTCTCGGGGGGGTTTAGAACAATGGATCACAGTCACGGGGGTTTAGAACAATGGTTCACAGTCACGGGAAGGGTCTTGAACAATGGTTCACACTCACGGGGACGGGCTAGAACAATGGTTCACAGTCACGGGGAGGGTTTAGAACAATGAGTCACAGTCACGGGGAGGGTCTAGAACAATGAGTCACAGTCACGGGGAGGGTTTTTAACAAAGGTCACAGTCACTGGGGGTCTAGAACAATGGGTCACAGTCACGGGGACGATCTAGAACAAGGGGCCACAGTCACGGGGAGGCTTTTGAACAATGGTTCACAGTCACGGTGAGGGTCTAGAACAATGGGCCACAGTCACGAGGAGGGCTTAGAACAAAGGTCACTGTCACGGTGACGGTCTAGAACAATGGTTCACAGTCACGGGGAGGTCTAGAGCAATGGTTCACAGTCACGGGGAGGGTCTAGTTCAATGGTTCTCAGTCGCGGGGAGGGTTTAGAACAAAGATCACAGTCACTGGGGGTCTAGAACAATGGGTCAGTGTCACGGGGATGGTTTAGAACAATGGGTCACAGTCACGGGGAGGTTTTAGAGCAATGGGTCACAGTCACGGGGAGGGTTTAGAGCAATGGGTCACAGTCACGAGGCGGCGTTTAGAACAAATGTCACCGTCACGGTGACAGTCTAGAACAATGGTTCACAGTCACGAGGAGGTCGAGAACAATGGTTCACAGTCACGCGGAGGGTCTAGAACAATGGGTCACAGTCACAGAGAGGGTTTAGAACAAAGGTCACAGTCACTGGGGTTCTAGAACAATGGGTCACAGTCACGGGGAGGGTTTAGAACAATGGGTCACAGTCATGGGAAGATTGAGAACAATGGGTGACAGTCAGGGGGAGGGTCTAGAACAATGGGTCACAGTCACGGGGAGGGTTTAAAACAATGGATCACAGTCTCGGGGGGTTTAGAACAATGGATCACAGTCACGGGGGTTTAGAACAATGGCTCACAGTCACGGGAAGGGTCTTGAACAATGGTTCACACTCACGTGGACGGGCTAGAACAATGGGTCACAGTCACGAGGAGGGTTTAGAACAAAGGTCACTGTCACGGTGACGGTCTAGAACAATGGTTCACAGTCACGGGGAGGTCGCGAACAATGGTTCACAGTCACGGGGAGGGTCTAGAACAATGGGTCACAGTCACAGAGAGGGTTTAGAACAAAGGTCACAGTCACTGGGGGACTACAACAACGGGTCACAGTCACGGGGAGGGTTTAGAACAATGGGTCACAGTCACGGGGAGGATTTAGAACAATGTGTGACAGTCACGGGGAGGGGCTAGAACAATGGGTCACAGTCACGGGGAGGGTTTAGAACAATGGGTCACAGTCACGGGGAGGGTTTAAAACAATGTTTCACAGTCACGGGGAGGGTCTAGAACAATGGTTCACAGTCACGGGGAGGGGCTAGATCAATGGTTCACATTCGCGGGGAGGGTTTAGAACAAAGGTCACAGTCACTGGGGGTCTAGAACAATGGGTCAGTGTCACGGGGATTGTTTAGAACAATGGGTCACAGTCACGGGGTGGGTCTAGAACAATGGGTCACGGGGAGGGTTGATAACAAAGGTCACAGTCACTAGGTGTCTAGAACAATGGGTCAGAGTCACGGGGTGGGTTTAGAACAATGGGTCACAGTCATGGGAAGATTGAGAACAATGGGTGACAGTCAGGGGGAGGGTCTAGAACAATGGGTCACAATCACGGGGAGGGTTTAAAACAATGGATCACAGTCTCGGGGGGTTTAGAACAATGGATCACAGTCACGGGGGTTTAGAACAATGGGTCACAATCACGAGCACGATCTAGAACAAGGGGCCTTAGTCACGGGGAGGCTTTTGAACAACGGTTCACAGACACGAAGAGGGTCTAGAACAATGGGTAACAGTCACGAGGAGGGTTTAGAACAAAGGTCATTGTCACGGTGACGGTCTAGAACAATGGTTCACAGTCACGGGGATGGTTTAGAACAATGGGTCACAGTCACGGGGTGGGTCTAGAACAATGGGTCACAGTCACGGGGAGGGTTTATAACAAAGGTCACATTCACTGGGTGTCTAGAACAATGGGTCACAGTCACGGGGTGGGTTTAGAACAATGGGTCACAGTCATGGGAAGATTGAGAACATTGGGTGACAGTCACGGGGGGGTCTAGAACAATGGTTCACACTCACGGGGACGGGCTAGAACAATGGTTCACAGTCACGGGGAGGGTCTAGAACAATGAGTCACAGTCACGGGGAGGGTTTTTAACAAAGGTCACAGTCACTGGGGGTCCAGAACAATGGGTCACAGTCAGGGGGTCGATCTAGAACAAGGGGCCACAGTCACGGGGAGGCTTTTGAACAATTGTTCACAGTCACGGAGAGGGTCTAGAACAATGGGTCACAGTCACGAGGAGGGTTTAGAACAAAGGTCATAGTCACGGTGACGGTCTAGAACAATGGTTCAATGTCACGGGGAGGTCGGGAACAATGGTTCACAGTCACGGGGAGGGTCTAGAACAATGGGTCACTGTCACGGGGAGGCTTTAGAACAATGGGTCACAGTCACGGGGTGGGTTTAGAACAATGGTTCACAGTCACGGGGAGGGTCTAGAACAATGGTTCACAGTAACGGGGAGGGGCTAGATCAATGGTTCACATTCGCGGGGAGGGTTTAGAACAAAGGTCACAGTCACTGGGGGTCTAGAACAATGGGTCAGTGTCACGGGGATGGTTTAGAACAATGGGCCACAGTCACGGGGTGGGTCTAGAACAATGGGTCACGGGGAGGGTTTATAACAAAGGTCACAGTCACTGGGTGTCTAGAACAATGGGTCACAGTCACGGGGTGGGTTTAGAACAATGGGTCACAGTCATGGGAAGATTGAGAACAATGGGTGACAGTCAGGGGGAGGGTCTAGAACAATGGGTCACAGTCACGGGGAGGGTTTAAAACAATGGATCACAGTCTCGGGGGGGTTTAGAACAATGGATCACAGTCACGGGGGTTTAGAACAATGGTTCACAGTCACGGGAAGGGTCTTGAACAATGGTTCACACTCACGGGGACGGGCTAGAACAATGGTTCACAGTCACGGGGAGGGTTTAGAACAATGAGTCACAGTCACGGGGAGGGTCTAGAACAATGAGTCACAGTCACGGGGAGGGTTTTTAACAAAGGTCACAGTCACTGGGGGTCTAGAACAATGGGTCACAGTCACGGGGACGATCTAGAACAAGGGGCCACAGTCACGGGGAGGCTTTTGAACAATGGTTCACAGTCACGGTGAGGGTCTAGAACAATGGGCCACAGTCACGAGGAGGGCTTAGAACAAAGGTCACTGTCACGGTGACGGTCTAGAACAATGGTTCACAGTCACGGGGAGGTCTAGAGCAATGGTTCACAGTCACGGGGAGGGTCTAGTTCAATGGTTCTCAGTCGCGGGGAGGGTTTAGAACAAAGATCACAGTCACTGGGGGTCTAGAACAATGGGTCAGTGTCACGGGGATGGTTTAGAACAATGGGTCACAGTCACGGGGAGGTTTTAGAGCAATGGGTCACAGTCACGGGGAGGGTTTAGAGCAATGGGTCACAGTCACGAGGCGGCGTTTAGAACAAATGTCACCGTCACGGTGACAGTCTAGAACAATGGTTCACAGTCACGAGGAGGTCGAGAACAATGGTTCACAGTCACGCGGAGGGTCTAGAACAATGGGTCACAGTCACAGAGAGGGTTTAGAACAAAGGTCACAGTCACTGGGGTTCTAGAACAATGGGTCACAGTCACGGGGAGGGTTTAGAACAATGGGTCACAGTCATGGGAAGATTGAGAACAATGGGTGACAGTCAGGGGGAGGGTCTAGAACAATGGGTCACAGTCACGGGGAGGGTTTAAAACAATGGATCACAGTCTCGGGGGGTTTAGAACAATGGATCACAGTCACGGGGGTTTAGAACAATGGCTCACAGTCACGGGAAGGGTCTTGAACAATGGTTCACACTCACGTGGACGGGCTAGAACAATGGGTCACAGTCACGAGGAGGGTTTAGAACAAAGGTCACTGTCACGGTGACGGTCTAGAACAATGGTTCACAGTCACGGGGAGGTCGCGAACAATGGTTCACAGTCACGGGGAGGGTCTAGAACAATGGGTCACAGTCACAGAGAGGGTTTAGAACAAAGGTCACAGTCACTGGGGGACTACAACAACGGGTCACAGTCACGGGGAGGGTTTAGAACAATGGGTCACAGTCACGGGGAGGATTTAGAACAATGTGTGACAGTCACGGGGAGGGGCTAGAACAATGGGTCACAGTCACGGGGAGGGTTTAGAACAATGGGTCACAGTCACGGGGAGGGTTTAAAACAATGTTTCACAGTCACGGGGAGGGTCTAGAACAATGGTTCACAGTCACGGGGAGGGGCTAGATCAATGGTTCACATTCGCGGGGAGGGTTTAGAACAAAGGTCACAGTCACTGGGGGTCTAGAACAATGGGTCAGTGTCACGGGGATTGTTTAGAACAATGGGTCACAGTCACGGGGTGGGTCTAGAACAATGGGTCACGGGGAGGGTTGATAACAAAGGTCACAGTCACTAGGTGTCTAGAACAATGGGTCAGAGTCACGGGGTGGGTTTAGAACAATGGGTCACAGTCATGGGAAGATTGAGAACAATGGGTGACAGTCAGGGGGAGGGTCTAGAACAATGGGTCACAATCACGGGGAGGGTTTAAAACAATGGATCACAGTCTCGGGGGGTTTAGAACAATGGATCACAGTCACGGGGGTTTAGAACAATGGTTCACAGTCACGGGAAGGGTCTAGAACAATGGTTCACACTCACGGGGACGGGCTAGAACAATGGTTCACAGTCACGGGGAGGGTTTAGAACAATGGGTCACAGTCACGGGGAGGGTCTAGAACAATGAGTCACAGTCACGGGTAGGATTTTTAACAAAGGTCACAGTCACTGGGGGTCTAGAACAATGGGTCACAGTCACGGGAACAATGGTTCACAGTCACGGGGAGGGTCTAGAACAATGAGTCACAGTCACGGGGAGGGTTTTTAACAAAGGTCACAGTCACTGGGGGTCTAGAACAATGGGTCACAGTCACGGGAACACTGGTTCACAGTCACGGAGAGGGTCTAGAACAATGGGTCACAGTCACGAGGAGGGTTTAGAACAAAGTTCATTGTCACGGTGACGGTCTAGAACAATGGTTCACAGTCACGGGGATGGTTTAGAACAATGCGTCACAGTCACGGGGTGGGACTAGAACAATGGGTCACAGTCACGAGGAGGGTTTAGAACAAAGTTCATTGTCACGGTGACGGTCTAGAACAATGGTTCACAGTCACGGGGATGGGCTAGATCAATGGTTCACATTCGCGGGGAGGGTTTAGAACAAAGGCCACAGTCACTGGGGGTCTAGAACAATGGGTCAGTGCCACGGGGGGGGTTTAGAACAATGGGTCACAGTCAAGATGTGGGTCTAGAACAATGGGTCACAGTCACGGGGAGGGTTTATAACAAAGTTCACAGTCACTAGGTGCCTAGAACAATGGGTCACAGTCACGGGGCGGGTCTAGAACAATGGGTCACAGTCACGGGGAGGGTTTATAACAAAGGTCACCGTCACTGGGTGTCTAGGACAATGGGTCACAGTCACGGGGTGGGTTTAGAACAATGGGTCACAGTCTTGGGAAGATTGAGAACATTGGGTGACAGTCAGGGGGAGGGTCTAGAACAATGGGTCACAGTCACGGGGAGGGTTTAAAACAATGGATCACAGTCTCGGGGGGTTTATAACAATGGATCACAGTCACGGGGGTTTAGAACAATGGCTCACAGTCACGGGAAGTGTCTAGAACAATGGTTCACACTCAAGGGGACGGGCTAGAACAATGGTTCACAGTCACGGGGAGGGTTTAGAACAATGGGTCACAGTCAGGGGGAGGGTCTAGAACAATGTGTCACAGTCATGGGGAGGGTTTTTAACAAATGTCACAGTCACTGGAGGTCTAGAACAATGGGTCACATTCACGGGGACGATCGAGAACAAGGGGCCACAGTCACGGGGAGGCTTTTGAACAATGGTTCACAGTCACGGAGAGGGTCTAGAACAATGGGTCACAGTCACGAGGAGGGTTTAGAACAAATGTCATTGTCACGGTCACGGTCTAGAACAATGGTTCACAGTCACGGGGAGGTCGAGAACAATGGTTCACAGTCACGGGGAGGGTCTAGAACAATGGGTCACAGTCACGGGGAGGGTTTAGAACAATGGGTCACAGTCACGGGGAGGATTTAGAACAATGGGTGACAGTCACGGGGAGGGTCTAGAACAATGGGTCACAGTCACGGGGAGGGTTTAGAACAATGGATCACAGTCACGGGGAGGGTTTAGAACAATGGTTCACAGTCACGGTGAGGGTCTAGAACAATGGTTCACAGTCACGGGGATGGGCTAGATCAATGGTTCACATTCGCGGGGAGGGTTTAGAACAAAGGTCACAGTCACTGGGGGTCTAGAACAATGGGTCAGTGTCACGGGGATGGTTGAGAACAATGGGTCACAGTCACGAGGTGGGTCTAGAACAATGGGTCACAGTCACGGGGAGGGTTTATAGCAAAGTTCACAGTCACTGGGTGTCTAGAACAATGGGTCACAGTCACGGGGTGGGTTTAGAACAATGGGTCACAGTCATGGGAAGATTGAGAACAATGGGTGACAGTCAGGGGGAGGGTCTAGAACAATGGGTCACCGTCACGGGGAGGGTTTAAAACAATGGACCACAGTCTCGGGGGGTTTAGAACAATGGATCGCAGTCACGGGGGTTTAGAACAATAGTTCACAGTCACGGGAAGGGTCTAGAACAATGGTTCACACTCACGGTGACGGGCTAGAACAATGGTTCACAGTCACGGGGAGGGTTTAAAACAATGGATCACAGTCTCGGGGGGATTAGAACAATGGATCACAGTCACGGTAAGGGTCTAGAACAATGGTTCACACTCACGGGGACGGGCTAGAACAATGGTTCACAGTCACGGGGAGGGTCTAGAACAATGAGTCACAGTCACGGGGAGGGTTTTTAACAAAGGTCACAGTCACTGGGGGTCCAGAACAATGGGTCACAGTCAGGGGGTCGATCTAGAACAAGGGGCCACAGTCACGGGGAGGCTTTTGAACAATTGTTCACAGTCACGGAGAGGGTCTAGAACAATGGGTCACAGTAACGAGGAGGGTTTAGAACAAAGGTCATTGTCACGGTGACGGTCTAGAACAATGGTTCAATGTCACGGGGAGGTCGGGAACAATGGTTCACAGTCACGGGGAGGGTCTAGAACAATGGGTCACAGTCACGGGGAGGCTTTAGAACAATGGGTCACAGTCACGGGGTGGGTTTAGAACAATGGTTCACAGTCACGGGGAGGGTCTAGAACAATGGTTCACAGTAACGGGGAGGGGCTAGATCAATGGTTCACATTCGCGGGGAGGGTTTAGAACAAAGGTCACAGTCACTGGGGGTCTAGAACAATGGGTCAGTGTCACGGGGATGGTTTAGAACAATGGGCCACAGTCACGGGGTGGGTCTAGAACAATGGGTCACGGGGAGGGTTTATAACAAAGGTCACAGTCACTGGGTGTCTAGAACAATGGGTCACAGTCACGGGGTGGGTTTAGAACAATGGGTCACAGTCATGGGAAGATTGAGAACAATGGGTGACAGTCAGGGGGAGGGTCTAGAACAATGGGTCACAGTCACGGGGAGGGTTTAAAACAATGGATCACAGTCTCGGGGGGGTTTAGAACAATGGATCACAGTCACGGGGGTTTAGAACAATGGTTCACAGTCACGGGAAGGGTCTTGAACAATGGTTCACACTCACGGGGACGGGCTAGAACAATGGTTCACAGTCACGGGGAGGGTTTAGAACAATGAGTCACAGTCACGGGGAGGGTCTAGAACAATGAGTCACAGTCACGGGGAGGGTTTTTAACAAAGGTCACAGTCACTGGGGGTCTAGAACAATGGGTCACAGTCACGGGGACGATCTAGAACAAGGGGCCACAGTCACGGGGAGGCTTTTGAACAATGGTTCACAGTCACGGTGAGGGTCTAGAACAATGGGCCACAGTCACGAGTAGGGCTTAGAACAAAGGTCACTGTCACGGTGACGGTCTAGAACAATGGTTCACAGTCACGGGGAGGTCTAGAGCAATGGTTCACAGTCACGGGGAGGGTCTAGTTCAATGGTTCTCAGTCGCGGGGAGGGTTTAGAACAAAGATCACAGTCACTGGGGGTCTAGAACAATGGGTCAGTGTCACGGGGATGGTTTAGAACAATGGGTCACAGTCACGGGGAGGTTTTAGAGCAATGGGTCACAGTCACGGGGAGGGTTTAGAGCAATGGGTCACAGTCACGAGGCGGCGTTTAGAACAAATGTCACCGTCACGGTGACAGTCTAGAACAATGGTTCACAGTCACGAGGAGGGCTTAGAACAAAGGTCACTGTCACGGTGACGGTCTAGAACAATGGTTCACAGTCACGGGGAGGTCTAGAGCAATGGTTCACAGTCACGGGGAGGGTCTAGTTCAATGGTTCTCAGTCGCGGGGAGGGTTTAGAACAAAGATCACAGTCACTGGGGGTCTAGAACAATGGGTCAGTGTCACGGGGATGGTTTAGAACAATGGTTCACAGTCACGGGGAGGGTCTAGAACAATGGGTCACAGGCACGGGGATGATTTAGAACAAGGGGCCACAGTCACGGGGAGGCTTTTGAACAATGGTTCACAGTCACGGAGCGGGTATAGAACAATGGGTAACAGTCACGAGGAGGGTTTAGAACAAAGGTCATTGTCACGGTGACGGTCTAGAACAATGGTTCACAGTCACGCGGATGGTTTAGAACAATGGGTCACAGTCACGGGGAGGGTTTATAACAAAGGTCACAGTCACTGGGTGTCTAGAACAATGGGTCACAGTCACGGGGTGGGTTTAAAACAATGGATCACAGTCTCGGGGGGTTTAGGACAATGGGTCACAGTCACGGGGAGGGTTTTTAACAAAGGTCACAGTCACTGGGGGTCTAGAACAATGGGTCACAGTCACGGGGTCGATCTAGAACAAGGGGCCACAGTCACGGGGAGGCTTCTGAACAATGGTTCACAGTCACGGAGAGGGTCTAGAACAATGGGTCACAGTCACGAGGAGGGTTTAGAACAAAGGTCATTGTCACGGTGACGGTCTAGAACAATGGTGCACAGTCACGGGGAGGTCAGGAACAATGGTGTACAGTCACGGGGAGGGTGTAGAACAATGGGTCACAGTCACGGGGAGGGTTTAGAACAATGGGTCACAGTCACGGGGAGGATTTAGAACAATGTGTGACAGTCACGGGGAGGGTCTAGAACAATGGGTCACAGTCACGGGTAGGGTTTAGAACAATGGGTCACAGTCACGCGGAGGGTTTAGAACAATGGTTCACAGTCACGGGGAGGGTCTAGAACAATGGTTCACAGTCACGGGGAGGGGCTAGATCAATGGTTCACATTCGCGGGGAGGGTTTAGAACAAAGGTCACAGTCACTGGGGGTCTAGAACAATGGGTCACAGTCATGGGAAGATTGAGAACAATGGGTGACAGTCAGGGGGAGGGTCTAGAACAATGGGTCACAGTCACGGGGAGGGATTAAAACAATGGATCACAGTCACGGGGGTTTAGAACAATGGTTCACAGTCACGGGAAGGGTCGAGAACTATGGTTCACACTCACGGGGACGGGCTAGTACAATGGTTCACAGTCACGGGGAGGGTTTGGAACAATGGGTCACAGTCACGGGGAGGGTCTAGAACAATGTGTCACAGTCACGGGGAGGTTTTTTAACAAAGGTCACAGCCACTGGGGGTCTAGAACAATGGGTCACAGTCACGGGTACGATCTAGAACAAGGGGCCACAGTCACGGGGAGGCTTTTGAACAATGGTTCACAGTCACGGAGAGGGTCTAGAACAATGGGTCACAGTCACGGGGAGGGTTTAGAACAATGGGTCACAGTCACGGGGTGGGTCTAGAACAATGGGTCACAGTCACGGGGAGGGTTTAGAACAATGGGCCACAGTCACGGGGAGGATTTAGAACAATGGGTGACAGTCACGGGGAGGGTCTAGAACAATGGGTCACAGTCACGGGGAGGGTTTATAACAAAGGTCACAGTCACTGTGTGTCTAGAACAATGGGTCACAGTCACGGGGTGGGTTTAGAACAATGGGTCACAGTCATGGGAAGATTGAGAACAATTTGTGACAGTCAGGGGGAGGGTCTAGAACAATGGGTCACAGTCACGGGGAGGGTTTAAAACAATGGATCACAGTCTCGGGGGTTTAGAACAATGGATCACAGTCACGGGGGTTTAGAACAATGGTTCACAGTCACGGGAAGGGTCTAGAACAATGGTTCACACTCACGGGGACGGGCTAGAACAATTGTTCACAGTCACGGGGAGGGTTTAGAACAATGAGTCACAGTCACGGGGAGGGTTTTTAACAAAGGTCACAGTCACTGGGGGTCTAGAACAATGGGTCACAGTCACGGGCACGATCTAGAACAAGGGGCCTTAGTCACGGGGAGGCTTTTGAACAATGGTTCACAGACACGAAGAGGGTCTAGAACAATGGGTAACAGTCACGAGGAGGGTTTAGAACAAAGGTCATTGTCATTGTGACGGTCTAGAACAATGGTTCACAGTCACGGGGATGGTTTAGAACAATGGGTCACAGTCACGGGGTGGGTCTAGAACAATGGGTCACAGTCACGGGGAGGGTTTATAACAAAGGTCACATTCACTGGGTGTCTAGAACAATGGGTCACAGTCACGGGGTGGGTTTAGAACAATGGGTCACAGTCATGGGAAGATTGAGAACATTGGGTGACAGTCACGGGGGGGTTGAGAACAATGGGTCACAGTCACGGGGAGGGTTTAAAACAATGGATCACAGTCTCGGGGGGTTTAGAACAATGGATCACAGTCACGGTAAGGGTCTAGAACAATGGTTCACACTCACGGGGAGGGTCTAGAACAATGTGTCACAGTCATGGGGAGGGTTTTTAACAAATGTCACAGTCACTGGAGGTCTAGAACAATGGGTCACATTCACGGGGACGATCGAGAACAAGGGGCCACAGTCACGGGGAGGCTTTTGAACAATGGTTCACAGTCACGGAGAGTGTCTAGAACAATGGGTCACAGTCACGAGGAGGGTTTAGAACAAATGTCATTGTCACGGTGACGGTCTAGAACAATGGTTCACAGTCACGGGGAGGTCGAGAGCAATGGGTGACAGTCACGGGGAGGGTCTAGAACAATGGGTCACAGTCACGGGGAGGGTTTAGAACAATGGATCACAGTCACGGGGAGGGTTTAGAACAATGGTTCACAGTCACGGGGAGGGTCTAGAACAATGGTTCACAGTCACGGGGATGGGCTAGATCAATGGTTCACATTCGCGGGGAGGGTTTAGAACAAAGGTCACAGTCACTGGGGGTCTAGAACAATGGGTCAGTGTCACGGGGATGGTTTAGAACAATGGGTCACAGTCACGAGGTGGGTCTAGAACAATGGGTCACAGTCACGGGGAGGGTTTATAGCAAAGTTCACAGTCACTGCGTGTCTAGAACAATGGGTCACAGTCTCGGGGTGGGTTTAGAACAATGGGTCACAGTCATGGGAAGATTGAGAACAATGGGTGACAGTCAGGGGGAGGGTCTAGAACAATGGGTCACAGTCACGGGGAGGGTTTAAAACAATGGACCACAGTCTCGGGGGGTTTAGAACAATGGATCACAGTCACGGGGGTTTAGAACAATAGTTCACAGTCACGGGAAGGGTCTAGAACAATGGTTCACACTCACGGGGACGGGCTAGAACAATGGTTCACAGTCACGGGGAGGGTTTAGAACAATGGGTCACAGTCACGGGGAGGGTCTAGAACAACGAGTCACAGTCACGGGGAGGGTCTAGAACAATAGGTCACAGGCACGGGGATGATTTAGAACAAGGGGCCACAGTCACGGGGAGGCGTTTGAACAATGGTTCACAGTCACGGAGCGGGTATAGAACAATGGGTAACAGTCACGAGGAGGGTTTAGAACAAAGGTCATTGTCACGGTGACGGTCTAGAACAATGGTTCACAGTCACGCGGATGGTTTAGAACAATGGGTCACAGTCACGGGGTGGGTCTAGAACAATGGGTCACAGTCACGGGGAGGGTTTATAACAAAGGTCACAGTCACTGGGTGTCTAGAACAATGGGTCACAGTCACGGGGTGGGTTTAGAACAATGGGCCACAGTCATGTGAAGATTGAGAACATTGGGTGACAGTCAGGGGGAGGGTCTAGAACAATGGATCACAGTCTTGGGGGGTTTAGGACAATGGATCACAGTCACGGGGAGGGTCTAGAACAATGAGTCACAGTCACGGGGAGGGTTTTTAACAAAGGTCACAGTCACTGGGGGTCTAGAACAAAGGGTCACAGTCACGGGGTCGATCTAGAACAAGGGGCCACAGTCACGGGGAGGCTTCTGAACAATGGTTCACAGTCACGGAGAGGGTCTAGAACAATGGGTCACTGTCACGAGGAGGGTTTAGAACAAAGGTCATTGTCACGGTGACGGTCTAGAACAATGGTGCACAGTCACGGGGAGGTCAGGAACAATGGTGTACAGTCACGGGGAGGGTGTAGAACAATGGGTCACAGTCACGGGGAGGGTTTAGAACAATGGGTCACAGTCACGGGGAGGGTCTAGAACAATGGATCACAGTCACGGGGAGGATTTAGAACAATGTGTGACAGTCACGGGGAGGGTCTAGAACAATGGGTCACAGTCACGGGGAGGGTTTAGAACAATGGGTCACAGTCACGCGGAGGGTTTAGAACAATGGTTCACAGTCACGGGGAGGGTCTAGAACAATGGTTCACAGTCACGGGGAGGGGCTAGATCAATGGTTCACATTCGCGGGGAGGGTTTAGAACAAAGGTCACAGTCACTGGGGGTCTAGAACAATGGGTCACAGTCATGGGAAGATTGAGAACAATGGGTGACAGTCTGGGGGAGGGTCTAGAACAATGGGTCACAGTCACGGGGAGGGTTTAAAACAATGGATCACAGTCTCGGGGGGTTTAGAACAATGGATCACATTCACGGGGGTTTAGAACAATGGTTCACAGTCACGGGAAGGGTCGAGAACTATGGTTCACACTCACGGGGACGGGCTAGAACAATGGTTCACAGTCACGGGGAGGGTTTGGAACAATGGGTCACAGTCACGGGGAGGGTCTAGAACAATGTGTCACAGTCACGGGGAGGTTTTTTAACAAAGGTCACAGCCACTGGGGGTCTAGAACAATGGGTCACAGTCACGGGTACGATCTAGAACAAGGGGCCACAGTCACGGGGAGGCTTTTGAACAACGGTTCACAGTCACGGAGAGGGTCTAGAACAATGGGTCACAGTCACGGGGAGGGTTTAGTTCAATGGGTCACAGTCACGGGGTGGGTCTAGAACAATGGGTCACAGTCACGGGGAGGGTTTAGAACAATGGGTCACAGTCACGGGGAGGATTTAGAACAATGGGTGACAGTCACGGGGAGGGTCTAGAACAATGGGTCACAGTCACGGGGAGGGTTTATAACAAAGGTCACAGTCACTGTGTGTCTAGAACAATGGGTCACAGTCACGGGGTGGGTTTAGAACAATGGGTCACAGTCATGGGAAGATTGAGAACAATGTGTGACAGTCAGGGGGAGGGTCTAGAACAATGGGTCACAGTCACGGGGAGGGTTTAAAACAATGGATCACAGTCTCGGGGGGTTTAGAACAATGGATCACAGTCACGGGGGTTTAGAACAATGGTTCACAGTCACGGGAAGGGTCTAGAACAATGGTTCACACTCACGGGGACGGGCTAGGACAATTGTTCACAGTCACGGGGAGGGTTTAGAACAATGAGTCACAGTCACGGGGAGGGTTTTTAACAAAGGTCACAGTCACTGGGGGTCTAGAACAATGGGTCACAGTCACGGGCACGATCTAGAACAAGGGGCCTTAGTCACGGGGAGGCTTTTGATCAATGGTTCACAGACACGAAGAGGGTCTAGAACAATGGGTAACAGTCACGAGGAGGGTTTAGAACAAAGGTCATTGTCATGGTGACGGTCTAGAACAATGGTTCACAGTCACGGGGATGGTTTAGAACAATGGGTCACAGTCACGGGGTGGGTCTAGAACAATGGGTCACAGTCACGGGGAGGGTTTATAACAAAGGTCACATTCACTGGGTGTCTAGAACAATGGGTCACAGTCACGGGGTGGGTTTAGAACAATGGGTCACAGTCATGGGAAGATTGAGAACATTGGGTGACAGTAACGGGGTGGGGGTCGAGAACAATGGGTCACAGTCACGGGGAGGGTTTAAAACAATGGATCACAGTCTCGGGGGGATTAGAACAATGGATCACAGTCTCGGGGGGTTTAGAACAATGGATCACAGTCACGGTAAGGGTCTAGAACAATGTTTCACACTCACGGGGACGGGCTAGAACAATGGTTCACAGTCACGGGGAGGGTCTAGAACAATGAGTCACAGTCACGGGGAGGGTTTTTAACAAAGGTCACAGTCACTGGAGGTCTAGAACAATGGGTCACAGTCACGGGGAGGTTTTAGAGCAATGGGTCACAGTCACGGGGAGGGTTTAGAACAATGGGTCACATTCACGGGGGAGTTCAGAACAATGGATCACCGTCTACGGAGGGTTTAGAACAATGGGTCACAGTCACGGGGGTCTTGAGCAATGGGCCACTGCCTCAGGGTCGTCTAGAACAATGGGCCACCGACACGGGGATGGTCTAGATTAATGGGTCACAGTCACGAGTCATTCTAGAACAATGGGTCACAGTCGCGTGGGGTCTAGAACAATTGGTCACAGTCACGGGGAGGGTTTAGAACAGTGGGTCAAAGTCACGGGGGGGTTGAGGAACAATGCTCACAGACACGGGGATTGTCTAGAACAATGGGTCACAGTCACGGGGGAGTCTAGAACAATGGGTCACAGTCACGGGGGGGTTTAGAACAGTGGGTCAAAGGCACCGAGGGCGGTTGAAGAACAATGGTCACGGACACGGGGACCCTCTAGAACAATGCGTTACAGTCACGGGGACCGTCTAGAACAATGAGTCACAGTCACGGGGAGGGTTTAGAATAATGGGTCACAGTCAAGGGGGGTCTAGAACAGTAGGTCACAGTCACGGGATGGGGTTAGAACATTTGGTCACAGTCACGGGGAAGTCTAGAACAAATGTCACAGCCACGTGGAGAGTTTAGAACAATGTATCACAGTCTCGGGTTTTTTTTTAACAAAGGTCACAGTCACTGGTGGTCTAGAGTCAAAGTCACGGGGACGATCTAGAACAAGGGGCCACAGTCACGGGGAGGATTTTGAACAATGGTTCACAGTCACGGAGAGGGTCTAGAACAATGGGTCACAGTCACGAGGCGGCGTTTAGAACATATGTCACTGTCACGGTGACAGTCTAGAACAATGGTTCACAGTCACGAGGAGGTCGAGAACAATGGTTCACAGTCACGCGGAGGGTCTAGAACAATGGGTCACAGTCACAGAGAGGGTTTAGAACAAAGGTCACAGCCACTGGGGGTCTAGAACAATGGGTCACAGTCACGGGGAGGGTTTAGAACAATGGGTCACAGTCATGGGAAGATTGAGAACAATGGGTGACAGTCAGGGGGAGGGTCTAGAACAATGGGTCACAGTCACGGGGAGGGTTTAAAACAATGGATCACAGTCTCGGGGGGTTTAGAACAATGGATCACAGTCACGGGGGTTTAGAACAATGGTTCACAGTCACGGGAAGGGTCTTGAACAATGGTTCACACTCACGGGGACGGGCTAGAACAATGGTTCACATTCACGGGGAAGGTTTAGAACAATGGGTCACAGTCACGGGGAGGGTCTAGAACAATGAGTCACAGTCACGGGGAGGGTTTTAAACAAAGGTCACAGTCACTGGGGGTCTAGAACAATGGGTCACAGTCACGGGGACGATCTAGAACAAGGGGCCACAGTCACGGGGAGGCTTTTGAACAATGGTTCACAGTCACGGAGAGGGTCTTGAACAATGGGTCACAGTCACGAGGAGGGTTTAGAACAAAGGTCACTGTCACGGTGACGGTCTAGAACAATGGTTCACAGTCACGGGGAGGTCGCGAACAATGGTTCACAGTCACGGGGAGGGTCTAGAACAATGGGTCACAGTCACAGAGAGGGTTTAGAACAAAGGTCACAGTCACTGGGGGACTACAACAAAGGGTCACAGTCACGGGGAGGGTTTAGAACAATGGGTCACAGTCACGGGGAGGATTTAGAACAATGTGTGACAGTCACGGGGAGGGGCTAGAACAATGGGTCACAGTCACGGGGAGGGTTTAGAACAATGGGTCACAGTCACGGGGAGGGTTTAAAACAATGTTTCACAGTCACGGGGAGGGTCTAGAACAATGGTTCACAGTCACGGGGAGGGGCTAGATCAATGGTTCACATTCGCGGGGAGGGTTTAGAACAAAGGTCACAGTCACTGGGGGTCTAGAACAATGGGTCAGTGTCACGGGGATTGTTTAGAACAATGGGTCACAGTCACGGGGTGGGTCTAGAACAATGGGTCACGGGGAGGGTTGATAACAAAGGTCACAGTCACTAGGTGTCTAGAACAATGGGTCAGAGTCACGGGG
Organism: Scyliorhinus torazame; assembly: GCF_047496885.1. Lineage (NCBI taxonomy): Eukaryota > Metazoa > Chordata > Chondrichthyes > Carcharhiniformes > Scyliorhinidae > Scyliorhinus > Scyliorhinus torazame. The sequence goes on from NC_092710.1 coordinate 363,212,459, forward strand.
TGGGTTTAGAACAATGGGTCACAGTCATGGGAAGATTGAGAACAATGGGTGACAGTCAGGGGGAGGGTCTAGAACAATGGGTCACAGTCACGGGGAGGGTTTAAAACAATGGATCACAGTCTCGGGGGGTTTAGAACAATGGATCACAGTCACGGGGGTTTAGAACAATGGTTCACAGTCACGGGAAGGGTCTAGATCAATGGTTCACACTCACGGGGACGGGCTAGAACAATGGTTCACAGTCACGGGGAGGGTTTAGAACAATGGGTCACAGTCACGGGGAGGGTCTAGAACAACGAGTCACAGTCACGGGGAGGGTCTAGAGCAATAGGTCACAGGCACTGGGGGTCTAGAACAATGGGTCACAGGCACGGGGATGATTTAGAACACGGGGCCACAGTCACGGGGAGGCGTTTGAACAATGGTTCACAGTCACGGAGCGGGTATAGAACAATGGGTAACAGTCACGAGGAGGGTTTAGAACAAAGGTCATTGTCACGGTGACGGTCTAGAACAATGGTTCACAGTCACGCGGATGGTTTAGAACAATGGGTCACAGTCACGGGGTGGGTCTAGAACAATGGGTCACAGTCACGGGGAGGGTTTATAACAAAGGTCACAGTCACTGGGTGTCTAGAACAATGGGTCACAGTCACGGGGTGGGTTTAGAACAATGGGCCACAGTCATGAGAAGATTGAGAACATTGGGTGACAGTCAGGGGGAGGGTCTAGAACAATGGATCACAGTCACGGGGGTTTAGAACAATGGCTCACATTCACGGGGAAGGTTTAGAACAATGGCTCACAGTCACGGGGAGGTTCTAGAACAATGAGTCACAGTCACGGGGAGGGTTTTTAACAAAGGTCACAGTCACTGGGGGTCTAGAACAATGGGTCACAGTCACGGGGTCGATCTAGAACAAGGGGCCACAGTCACGGGGAGGCTTCTGAACAATGGTTCACAGTCACGGAGAGGGTCTAGAACAATGGGTCACAGTCACGAGGAGGGTTTAGAACAAAGGTCATTGTCACGGTGACGGTCTAGAACAATGGTGCACAGTCACGGGGAGGTCAGGAACAATGGTGTACAGTCACGGGGAGGGTGTAGAACAATGGGTCACAGTCACGGGGAGGGTTTAGAACAATGGGTCACAGTCACGGGGAGGGTCTAGAACAATGGATCACAGTCACGGGGAGGATTTAGAACAATGTGTGACAGTCACGGGGAGGGTCTAGAACAATGGGTCACAGTCACGGGGAGGGTTTAGAACAATGGGTCACAGTCACGCGGAGGGTTTAGAACAATGGTTCACAGTCACGGGGAGGGTCTAGAACAATGGTTCACAGTCACGGGGAGGGGCTAGATCAATGGTTCACATTCGCGGGGAGGGTTTAGAACAAAGGTCACAGTCACTGGGGGTCTAGAACAATGGGTCACAGTCATGGGAAGATTGAGAACAATGGGTGACAGTCTGGGGGAGGGTCTAGAACAATGGGTCACAGTCACGGGGAGGGTTTAAAACAATGGATCACAGTCTCGGGGGGTTTAGAACAATGGATCACAGTCACGGGGGTTTAGAACAATGGTTCACAGTCACGGGAAGGGTCGAGAACTATGGTTCACACTCACGGGGACGGGCTAGAACAATGGTTCACAGTCACGGGGAGGGTTTGGAACAATGGGTCACAGTCACGGGGAGGGTCTAGAACAATGTGTCACAGTCACGGGGAGGTTTTTTAACAAAGGTCACAGCCACTGGGGGTCTAGAACAATGGGTCACAGTCACGGGTACGATCTAGAACAAGGGGCCACAGTCACGGGGAGGCTTTTGAACAATGGTTCACAGTCACGGAGAGGGTCTAGAACAATGGGTCACAGTCACGGGGAGGGTTTAGTTCAATGGGTCACAGTCACGGGGTGGGTCTAGAACAATGGGTCACAGTCACGGGGAGGGTTTAGAACAATGGGTCACAGTCACGGGGAGGATTTAGAACAATGGGTGACAGTCACGGGGAGGGTCTAGAACAATGGGTCACAGTCACGGGGAGGGTTTATAACAAAGGTCACAGTCACTGTGTGTCTAGAACAATGGGTCACAGTCACGGGGTGGGTTTAGAACAATGGGTCACAGTCATGGGAAGATTGAGAACAATGTGTGACAGTCAGGGGGAGGGTCTAGAACAATGGGTCACAGTCACGGGGAGGGTTTAAAACAATGGATCACAGTCTCGGGGGGTTTAGAACAATGGATCACAGTCACGGGGGTTTAGAACAATGGTTCACAGTCACGGGAAGGGTCTAGAACAATGGTTCACACTCACGGGGACGGGCTAGAACAATTGTTCACAGTCACGGGGAGGGTTTAGAACAATGAGTCACAGTCACGGGGAGGGTTTTTAACAAAGGTCACAGTCACTGGGGGTCTAGAACAATGGGTCACAGTCACGGGCACGATCTAGAACAAGGGGCCTTAGTCACGGGGAGGCTTTTGATCAATGGTTCACAGACACGAAGAGGGTCTAGAACAATGGGTAACAGTCACGAGGAGGGTTTAGAACAAAGGTCATTGTCATGGTGACGGTCTAGAACAATGGTTCACAGTCACGGGGATGGTTTAGAACAATGGGTCACAGTCACGGGGTGGGTCTAGAACAATGGGTCACAGTCACGGGGAGGGTTTATAACAAAGGTCACATTCACTGGGTGTCTAGAACAATGGGTCACAGTCACGGGGTGGGTTTAGAACAATGGGTCACAGTCATGGGAAGATTGAGAACATTGGGTGACAGTAACGGGGGGGGGTCGTGAACAATGGGTCACAGTCACGGGGAGGGTTTAAAACAATGGATCACAGTCTCGGGGGGTTTAGAACAATGGATCACAGTCACGGTAAGGGTCTAGAACAATGGTTCACACTCACGGTGACGGGCTAGAACAATGGTTCACAGTCACGGGGAGGGTCTAGAACAATGAGTCACAGTCACGGGGAGGGTTTTTAACAAAGGTCACAGTCACTGGAGGTCTAGAACAATGGGTCACAGTCACGGGGAGGTTTTAGAGCAATGGGTCACAGTCACGGGGAGGGTTTAGAACAATGGGTCACAGTCACGGGGGAGTTCAGAACAATGGATCACCGTCTACGGAGGGTTTAGAACAATGGGTCACAGTCACGGGGGTCTAGAGCAATGGGCCACTGCCTCAGGGTCGTCTAGAACAATGGGCCACCGACACGGGGATGGTCTAGATTAATGGGTCACAGTCACGAGTCATTCTAGAACAATGGGTCACAGTCGCGTGGGGTCTAGAACAATTGGTCACAGTCACGGGGAGGGTTTAGAACAGTGGGTCAAAGTCACGGGGGGGGTTGAGGAACAATGCTCACAGACACGGGGATTGTCTAGAACAATGGGTCACAGTCACGGGGGAGTCTAGAACAATGGGTCACAGTCACGGGGGGGTTTAGAACAGTGGGTCAAAGGCACCGAGGGCGGTTGAAGAACAATGGTCACGGACACGGGGACCCTCTAGAACAATGCGTTACAGTCACGGGGACCGTCTAGAACAATGAGTCACAGTCACGGGGAGGGTTTAGAATAATGGGTCACAGTCAAGGGGGGTCTCGAACAGTAGGTCACAGTCACGGGATGGGGTTAGAACATTTGGTCACAGTCACGGGGAAGTCTAGAACAAATGTCACAGCCACGTGGAGAGTTTAGAACAATGTATCACAGTCTCGGGTTTTTTTTTAACAAAGGTCACAGTCACTGGTGGTCTAGAGTCAAAGTCACGGGGACGATCTAGAACAAGGGGCCACAGTCACGGGGAGGATTTTGAACAATGGTTCACAGTCACGGAGAGGGTCTAGAACAATGGGTCACAGTCACGAGGCGGCGTTTAGAACATATGTCACTGTCACGGTGACAGTCTAGAACAATGGTTCACAGTCACGAGGAGGTCGAGAACAATGGTTCACAGTCACGCGGAGGGTCTAGAACAATGGGTCACAGTCACAGAGAGGGTTTAGAACAAAGGTCACAGCCACTGGGGGTCTAGAACAATGGGTCACAGTCACGGGGAGGGTTTAGAACAATGGGTCACAGTCATGGGAAGATTGAGAACAATGGGTGACAGTCAGGGGGAGGGTCTAGAACAATGGGTCACAGTCACGGGGAGGGTTTAAAACAATGGATCACAGTCTCGGGGGGTTTAGAACAATGGATCACAGTCACGGGGGTTTAGAACAATGGTTCACAGTCACGGGAAGGGTCTTGAACAATGGTTCACACTCACGGGGACGGGCTAGAACAATGGTTCACATTCACGGGGAAGGTTTAGAACAATGGTTCACACTCACGGGGACGGGCTAGAACAATGGTTCACAGTCACGGGGAGGGTTTGGAACAATGGGTCACAGTCACGGGGAGGGTCTAGAACAATGGGTCACAGTCACGGGGGAGTTCAGAACAATGGATCACCGTCTACGGAGGGTTTAGAACAATGGGTCACAGTCACGGGGGTCTAGAGCAATGGGCCACTGCCTCAGGGTCGTCTAGAACAATGGGCCACCGACACGGGGATGGTCTAGATTAATGGGTCACAGTCACGAGTCATTCTAGAACAATGGGTCACAGTCGCGTGGGGTCTAGAACAATTGGTCACAGTCACGGGGAGGGTTTAGAACAGTGGGTCAAAGTCACGGGGGGGGTTGAGGAACAATGCTCACAGACACGGGGATTGTCTAGAACAATGGGTCACAGTCACGGGGGAGTCTAGAACAATGGGTCACAGTCACGGGGGGGTTTAGAACAGTGGGTCAAAGGCACCGAGGGCGGTTGAAGAACAATGGTCACGGACACGGGGACCCTCTAGAACAATGCGTTACAGTCACGGGGACCGTCTAGAACAATGAGTCACAGTCACGGGGAGGGTTTAGAATAATGGGTCACAGTCAAGGGGGGTCTCGAACAGTAGGTCACAGTCACGGGATGGGGTTAGAACATTTGGTCACAGTCACGGGGAAGTCTAGAACAAATGTCACAGCCACGTGGAGAGTTTAGAACAATGTATCACAGTCTCGGGTTTTTTTTTAACAAAGGTCACAGTCACTGGTGGTCTAGAGTCAAAGTCACGGGGACGATCTAGAACAAGGGGCCACAGTCACGGGGAGGATTTTGAACAATGGTTCACAGTCACGGAGAGGGTCTAGAACAATGGGTCACAGTCACGAGGCGGCGTTTAGAACATATGTCACTGTCACGGTGACAGTCTAGAACAATGGTTCACAGTCACGAGGAGGTCGAGAACAATGGTTCACAGTCACGCGGAGGGTCTAGAACAATGGGTCACAGTCACAGAGAGGGTTTAGAACAAAGGTCACAGCCACTGGGGGTCTAGAACAATGGGTCACAGTCACGGGGAGGGTTTAGAACAATGGGTCACAGTCATGGGAAGATTGAGAACAATGGGTGACAGTCAGGGGGAGGGTCTAGAACAATGGGTCACAGTCACGGGGAGGGTTTAAAACAATGGATCACAGTCTCGGGGGGTTTAGAACAATGGATCACAGTCACGGGGGTTTAGAACAATGGTTCACAGTCACGGGAAGGGTCTTGAACAATGGTTCACACTCACGGGGACGGGCTAGAACAATGGTTCACATTCACGGGGAAGGTTTAGAACAATGGGTCACAGTCACGGGGAGGGTCTAGAACAATGAGTCACAGTCACGGGGAGGGTTTTAAACAAAGGTCACAGTCACTGGGGGTCTAGAACAATGGGTCACAGTCACGGGGACGATCTAGAACAAGGGGCCACAGTCACGGGGAGGCTTTTGAACAATGGATCACAGTCACGGAGAGGGTCTTGAACAATGGGTCACAGTCACGAGGAGGGTTTAGAACAAAGGTCACTGTCACGGTGACGGTCTAGAACAATGGTTCACAGTCACGGGGAGGTCGCGAACAATGGTTCACAGTCACGGGGAGGGTCTAGAACAATGGGTCACAGTCACAGAGAGGGTTTAGAACAAAGGTCACAGTCACTGGGGGACTACAACAAAGGGTCACAGTCACGGGGAGGGTTTAGAACAATGGGTCACAGTCACGGGGAGGATTTAGAACAATGTGTGACAGTCACGGGGAGGGGCTAGAACAATGGGTCACAGTCACGGGGAGGGTTTAGAACAATGGGTCACAGTCACAGGGAGGGTTTAGAACAATGGGTCACAGTCACGGGGAGGGTCTAGAACAATGGTTCACAGTCACGGGGAGGGGCTAGAACAATGGTTCACAGTCACGGGGAGGGGCTAGATCAATGGTTCACATTCGCGGGGAGGGTTTAGAACAAAGGTCACAGTCACTGGGGGTCTAGAACAATGGGTCAGTGTCACGGGGATTGTTTAGAACAATGGGTCACAGTCACGGGGTGGGTCTAGAACAATGGGTCACGGGGAGGGTTGATAACAAAGGTCACAGTCACTAGGTGTCTAGAACAATGGGTCAGAGTCACGGGGTGGGTTTAGAACAATGGGTCACAGTCATGGGAAGATTGAGAACAATGGGTGACAGTCAGGGGGAGGGTCTAGAACAATGGGTCACAGTCACGGGGAGGGTTTAAAACAATGGATCACAGTCTCGGGGGGTTTAGAACAATGGATCACAGTCACGGGGGTTTAGAACAATGGTTCACAGTCACGGGAAGGGTCTAGATCAATGGTTCACACTCACGGGGACGGGCTAGAACAATGGTTCACAGTCACGGGGAGGGTTTGGAACAATGGGTCACAGTCACGGGGAGGGTCTAGAACAATGAGTCACAGTCACGGGTAGGGTTTTTAACAAAGGTCACAGTCACTGGGGGTCTAGAACAATGCGTCACAGTCACGGGAACAATGGTTCACAGTCACGGGGATGGTCTAGAACAATGAGTCACAGTCACGGGGAGGGTTTTAACAAAGGTCACAGTCACTGGGGGTCTAGAACAATGGGTCACAGTCACGGGAACAATGGTTCACAGTCACGGAGAGGGTCTAGAACAATGGGTCACAGTTACGAGGAGGGTTTAGAACAAAGTTCATTGTCACGGTGACGGTCTAGAACAATGGTTCACAGTCACGGGGATGGTTTAGAACAATGCGTCACAGTCACGGGGTGGGACTAGAACAATGGGTCACAGTCACGAGGAGGGTTTAGAACAAAGATCATTGTCACGGTGACGGTCTAGAACAATGGTTCACAGTCACGGGGATGGGCTAGATCAATGGTTCACATTCGCGGGGAGGGTTTAGAACAAAGGCCACAGTCACTGGGGGTCTAGAACAATGGGTCAGTGCCACGGGGAGGGTTTAGAACAATGGGTCACAGTCAAGAGGTGGGTCTAGAACAATGGGTCACAGTCACGGGGAGGGTTTATAACAAAGTTCACAGTCACTAGGTGCCTAGAACAATGGGTCACAGTCACGGGGCGGGTCTAGAACAATGGGTCACAGTCACGGGGAGGGTTTATAACAAAGGTCACCGTCACTGGGTGTCTAGGACAATGGGTCACAGTCACGGGGTGGGTTTAGAACAATGGGTCACAGTCTTGGGAAGATTGAGAACATTGGGTGACAGTCAGGGGGAGGGTCTAGAACAATGGGTCACAGTCACGGGGAGGGTTTAAAACAATGGATCACAGTCTCGGGGGGTTTAGAACAATGGATCACAGTCACGGGGGTTTAGAACAATGGCTCACAGTCACGGGAAGGGTCTAGAACAATGGTTCACACTCACGGGGACGGGCTAGAACAAAGGTCACAGTCACTGGAGGTCTAGAACAATGGGTCACAGTCACGGGGAGGGTCTAGAACAATGTGTCACAGTCACGGGGAGGCTTTTGAACAATGGTTCACAGTCACGGAGAGGGTCTAGAACAATGGGTCACAGTCACGAGGAGGGTTTAGAACAAATGTCATTGTCTAGGTGACGGTCTAGAACAATGGTTCACAGTCACGGGGAGGTCGAGAACAATGGTTCACAGTCACGGGGAGGGTCTAGAACAATGGGTCACAGTCACGGGGAGGGTTTAGAACAATGGGTCACAGTCACGGGGAGGATTTAGAACAATGGGTGACAGTCACGGGGAGGGTCTAGAACAATGGGTCACAGTCACGGGGAGGGTTTAGAACAATGGATCACAGTCACGGGGAGGGTTTAGAACAATGGTTCACAGTCACGGGGAGGGTCTAGAACAATGGTTCACAGTCACGGGGATGGGCTAGATCAATGGTTCACATTCGTGGGGAGGGTTTAGAACAAAGGTCACAGTCACTGGGGGTCTAGAACAATGGGTCAGTGTCACGGGGATGGTTTAGAACAATGGGTCACAGTCACGAGGTGGGTCTAGAACAATGGGTCACAGTCACGGGGAGGGTTTATAGCAAAGTTCACAGTCACTGGGTGCCTAGAACAATGGGTCACAGTCACGGGGAAGGTTTAGAACAATGGGTCACAGTCACGGGGAGGGTCTAGAACAATGAGTCACAGTCACGGGGAGGGTTTTAAACAAAGGTCACAGTCACTGGGGGTCTAGAACAATGGGTCACAGTCACGGGGACGATCTAGAACAAGGGGCCACAGTCACGGGGAGGCTTTTGAACAATGGATCACAGTCACGGAGAGGGTCTTGAACAATGGGTCACAGTCACGAGGAGGGTTTAGAACAAAGGTCACTGTCACGGTGACGGTCTAGAACAATGGTTCACAGTCACGGGGAGGTCGCGAACAATGGTTCACAGTCACGGGGAGGGTCTAGAACAATGGGTCACAGTCACAGAGAGGGTTTAGAACAAAGGTCACAGTCACTGGGGGACTACAACAAAGGGTCACAGTCACGGGGAGGGTTTAGAACAATGGGTCACAGTCACGGGGAGGATTTAGAACAATGTGTGACAGTCACGGGGAGGGGCTAGAACAATGGGTCACAGTCACGGGGAGGGTTTAGAACAATGGGTCACAGTCACGGGGAGGGTTTAAAACAATGTTTCACAGTCACGGGGAGGGTCTAGAACAATGGTTCACAGTCACGGGGAGGGGCTAGATCAATGGTTCACATTCGCGGGGAGGGTTTAGAACAAAGGTCACAGTCACTGGGGGTCTAGAACAATGGGTCAGTGTCACGGGGATTGTTTAGAACAATGGGTCACAGTCACGGGGTGGGTCTAGAACAATGGGTCACGGGGAGGGTTGATAACAAAGGTCACAGTCACTAGGTGTCTAGAACAATGGGTCAGAGTCACGGGGTGGGTTTAGAACAATGGGTCACAGTCATGGGAAGATTGAGAACAATGGGTGACAGTCAGGGGGAGGGTCTAGAACAATGGGTCACAGTCACGGGGAGGGTTTAAAACAATGGATCACAGTCTCGGGGGGTTTAGAACAATGGATCACAGTCACGGGGGTTTAGAACAATGGTTCACAGTCACGGGAAGGGTCTAGATCAATGGTTCACACTCACGGGGACGGGCTAGAACAATGGTTCACAGTCACGGGGAGGGTTTGGAACAATGGGTCACAGTCACGGGGAGGGTCTAGAACAATGAGTCACAGTCACGGGTAGGGTTTTTAACAAAGGTCACAGTCACTGGGGGTCTAGAACAATGGGTCACAGTCACGGGAACAATGGTTCACAGTCACGGGGAGGGTCTAGAACAATGAGTCACAGTCACGGGGAGGGTTTTAACAAAGGTCACAGTCACTGGGGGTCTAGAACAATGGGTCACAGTCACGGGAACAATGGTTCACAGTCACGGAGAGGGTCTAGAACAATGGGTCACAGTTACGAGGAGGGTTTAGAACAAAGTTCATTGTCACGGTGACGGTCTAGAACAATGGTTCACAGTCACGGGGATGGTTTAGAACAATGCGTCACAGTCACGGGGTGGGACTAGAACAATGGGTCACAGTCACGAGGAGGGTTTAGAACAAAGATCATTGTCACGGTGACGGTCTAGAACAATGGTTCACAGTCACGGGGATGGGCTAGATCAATGGTTCACATTCGCGGGGAGGGTTTAGAACAAAGGCCACAGTCACTGGGGGTCTAGAACAATGGGTCAGTGCCACGGGGAGGGTTTAGAACAATGGGTCACAGTCAAGAGGTGGGTCTAGAACAATGGGTCACAGTCACGGGGAGGGTTTATAACAAAGTTCACAGTCACTAGGTGCCTAGAACAATGGGTCACAGTCACGGGGCGGGTCTAGAACAATGGGTCACAGTCACGGGGAGGGTTTGGAACAATAGGTCACAGTCACGGGGAAGTATAGAACAATGGGTCACAGTCATATGGAGGGTTTACAACAATGTATCACAGTCACGGGGGGTCTAGAACAATAGTTCGCAGTCATGTAGAGGGTTTAGAACAAACGTCAGAGTAACGGGGAGGGTTTATATCAAAGGTCAGAGTCACGGGGAGGGTTCAGAACAATGGGTCGCAGTCACGGGGAGGGTTTCGAACAATGGTCACAGTCACGGGGAGGGTTTAGAACAATGGGTCACAGTCTTGGGAAGATTGAGAACATTGGGTGACAGTCAGGGGGAGGGTCTAGAACAATGGGTCACAGTCACGGGGAGGGTTTAAAACAATGGATCACAGTCTCGGGGGGTTTAGAACAATGGATCACAGTCACGGGGGTTTAGAACAATGGCTCACAGTCACGGGAAGGGTCTAGAACAATGGTTCACACTCACGGGGACGGGCTAGAACAAAGGTCACAGTCACTGGAGGTCTAGAACAATGGGTCACAGTCACGGGGAGGGTCTAGAACAATGTGTCACAGTCACGGGGAGGCTTTTGAACAATGGTTCACAGTCACGGAGAGGGTCTAGAACAATGGGTCACAGTCACGAGGAGGGTTTAGAACAAATGTCATTGTCTAGGTGACGGTCTAGAACAATGGTTCACAGTCACGGGGAGGTCGAGAACAATGGTTCACAGTCACGGGGAGGGTCTAGAACAATGGGTCACAGTCACGGGGAGGGTTTAGAACAATGGGTCACAGTCACGGGGAGGATTTAGAACAATGGGTGACAGTCACGGGGAGGGTCTAGAACAATGGGTCACAGTCACGGGGAGGGTTTAGAACAATGGATCACAGTCACGGGGAGGGTTTAGAACAATGGTTCACAGTCACGGGGAGGGTCTAGAACAATGGTTCACAGTCACGGGGATGGGCTAGATCAATGGTTCACATTCGCGGGGAGGGTTTAGAACAAAGGTCACAGTCACTGGGGGTCTAGAACAATGGGTCAGTGTCACGGGGATGGTTTAGAACAATGGGTCACAGTCACGAGGTGGGTCTAGAACAATGGGTCACAGTCACGGGGAGGGTTTATAGCAAAGTTCACAGTCACTGGGTGCCTAGAACAATGGGTCACAGTCACGGGGTGGGTTTAGAACAATGGGTCACAGTCATGGGAAGATTGAGAACAATGGGTGACAGTCAGGGGGAGGGTCTAGAACAATGGGTCACAGTCACGGGGAGGGTTTAAAACAATGGATCACAGTCTCGGGGGGTTTAGAACAATGGATCACAGTCACGGGGGTTTAGAACAATAGTTCACAGTCACGGGAAGGGTCTAGAACAATGGTTCACACTCACGGGGACGGGCTAGAACAATGGTTCACAGTCACGGGGAGGGTTTAGAACAATGGGTCACAGTCACGGGGAGGGTCTAGAACAACGAGTCACAGTCACGGGGAGGGTCTAGAACAATGGGTCACAGGCACGGGGATGATTTAGAACAAGGGGCCACAGTCACGGGGAGGCTTTTGAACAATGGTTCACAGTCACGGAGCGGGTATAGAACAATGGGTAACAGTCATGAGGAGGGTTTAGAACAAAGGTCATTGTCACGGTGACGGTCTAGAACAATGGTTCACAGTCACGCGGATGGTTTAGAACAATGGGTCACAGTCACGGGGTGGGTCTAGAACAATGGGTCACAGTCACGGGGAGGGTTTATAACAAAGGTCACAGTCACTGGGTGTCTAGAACAATGGGTCACAGTCACGGGGTGGGTTTAGAACAAAGGGCCACAGTCATGGGAAGATTGAGAACATTGGGTGACAGTCAGGGGGAGGGTCTAGAACAATGGGTCACAGTCACGGGGAGGGTTTAAAACAATGGATCACAGGCTCGGGGGGTTTAGAACAATGAGTCACAGTCACGGGGAGGGTTTTTAACAAAGGTCACAGTCACTGGGGGTCTAGAACAATGGGTCACAGTCACGGGGTCGATCTAGAACAAGGGGCCACAGTCACGGGGAGGCTTCTGAACAATGGTTCACAGTCACGGAGAGGGTCTAGAACAATGGGTCACAGTCACGAGGAGGGTTTAGAACAAAGGTCATTGTCACGGTGACGGTCTAGAACAATGGTGCACAGTCACGGGGAGGTCAGGAACAATGGTTTACAGTCACGGGGAGGGTGTAGAACAATGGGTCACAGTCACGGGGAGGGTTTAGAACAATGGGTCACAGTCACGGGGAGGATTTAGAACAGTGTGTGACAGTCACGGGGTGGGTCTAGAACAATGGGTCACAGTCACGGGGGGTTTAGAACAATGGATCACAGTCACAGGGGAGTCTAGAACAATGGCTCACAGTCACTGGGTGTCTAGAACAATGGGCCACAGACGCGGGGAGGGTCTAGAACAATGGGTCACAGTCACGAGTCATTCTAGAACAATGGGTCACACTCACGGGGGGTCTAGAACAATGGGTCACAGTCACGGGGAGGGTTTAGAACAATGGGCCACAGTCACGGGGAGGGTTTGGAACAGTGGGTCAAAGGCACCGTGGGCGGTTGAGGAACAATGGTCACAAACACGGCGACCGTCTAGAACAATGCGTTACATTCAAGGGGACCGTCTAGAACAATGGGTCACAGTCACGGGGAGGGTTTGGAACAATAGGTCACAGTCACGGGGAAGTATAGAACAATGGGTCACAGTCATATGGAGGGTTTACAACAATGTATCACAGTCACGGGGGGTCTAGAACAATAGTTCGCAGTCATGTAGAGGGTTTAGAACAAACGTCAGAGTAACGGGGAGGGTTTATATCAAAGGTCAGAGTCACGGGGAGGGTTCAGAACAATGGGTCGCAGTCACGGGGAGGGTTTCGAACAATGGTCACAGTCACGGGGAGGGTTTAGAACAATGGGTCACAGTCACGGGTAGTGTTTAGAACACAGGTCAGAGTCACGTAGAGGGTTTAGAACAATGGGTCACAGTCACGGGGAGGGTCTAGAACAATGGGTCACAGTCACGGGGTGTCTATAACAATGGGTCACATTCACGGGGAGGGTTTAGAACAATGGTCAGTCACTGGGGAGTCTAGAACAATGGGCACAATCACGCGGGAGTCTAGAACAATGGGTCGCAGTCACGGGGAGGTCTAGAACAATGGTCACAGTCACGGGGGGTTTAGAACAATGGTTCACAGTCACGGGGAGGATTTAGAACAATGGGCCACAGTCACGGGGAGGGTTTAGAACAATGGGTCACAGTCACGGGGGGTTTAGAACAATGGGTCAGAGCCACGGTGGGTTGAGAACAATGAGTCACATTCACGGGGGTTTTAGAACAATGGATCACAGTCACGGGGGTCTAGAACAATGGGTCACAGTCACGAGCACGGTCTAGAACAAGGGGCCTTAGTCACGGGGAGGCTTTTGAACAATGGTTCACAGACACGAAGAGGGTCTAGAACAATGGGTCACAGTCACGGGGTGGGTCTAGAACAATGGGTCACAGTCACGATGAGGGTTTATAACAAAGGTAACATTCACTGGGTGTCTAGAACAATGGGTCACAGTCACGGGGTGGGTTTAGAACAATGGGTCACAGTCATGGGAAGATTGAGAACATTGGGTGACAGTCACGGGGGGGTCGAGAACAATGGGTCACAGTCACGGGGAGGGTTTAAAACAATGGATCACAGTCTCGGGGGGATTAGAACAATGGATCACAGTCACGGTAAGGGTCTAGAACAATGGTTCACACTCACGGGGACGGGCTAGAACAATGGTTCACAGTCACGGGGAGGGTCTAGAACAATGAGTCACAGTCACGGGGAGGGTTTTTAACAAAGGTCACAGTCACTGGGGGTCCAGAACAATGGGTCACAGTCAGGGGGTCGATCTAGAACAAAGGGCCACAGTCACGGGGAGGCTTTTGAACAATTGTTCACAGTCACGGAGAGGGTCTAGAACAATGGGTCACAGTCACGAGGAGGGTTTAGAACAAAGGTCATTGTCACGGTGACGGTCTAGAACAATGGTTCACAGTCACGGGGAGGTCGGGAACAATGGTTCACAGTCACGGGGAGGTTCTAGAACAATGGGTCACAGTCACGGGGAGGGTTTAGAACAATGGGTCCCAGTCACGGGGAGGGTTTAGAACAATGGGTCACAGTCACGGGTAGTGTTTAGAACACAGGTCAGAGTCACGTAGAGGGTTTAGAACAATGGGTCACAGTCACGGGGAGGGTCTAGAACAATGGGTCACAGTCACGGGGGGTCTATAACAATGGGTCACATTCACGGGGAGGGTTTAGAACACTGGTCAGTCACTGGGGAGTCTAGAACAATGGGCACAATCACGCGGGAGTCTAGAACAATGGGTCACAGTCACGGGGAGGTCTAGAACAATGGTCACAGTCACGGGGAGGATTTAGAACAATGGGCCACAGTCACGGGGAGGGTTTAGAACAATGGGTCACCGTCACGGGGGGTTTAGAACAATGGGTCAGAGCCACGGTGGGTTTAGAACAATGAGTCACATTCACGGGGGTTTTAGAACAATGGATCACAGTCACGGGGGGTCTAGAACAATGGGTCACAGTCATGGGGAGGATTAGAACAGTGGGTCACAGTCACGGCGGGTCTAGCACAATAGGTCGCAGTCACGGGGGGGGGTTAGAGAACAATGCGTCACCGTCATGGGGAGGGTTTAGAACAATGGGTCACAGTCACGGGGGACTAGAACAATGGGTCACAGTCACGGGGAGGGATTAGTCAATGGGTCACAGTCACGGTGGTTCTAGAACAATGGATCACAGTCACGGGGGGGGGTTTAGAACAATGGTTCACAGTCACGTGGACGGGCAAGAACAATGGTTCACAGTCAGGGGGAGGGTTTAGAACAGTGTGTCACAGTCACGGGGAGGGTCTAGAACAATGAGTCACAGTCACGGGGAGGGTCTAGAACAATGAGTCACAGTCACGGGGAGGGTTTTTAACAAAGGTCACAGTCACTGGGGGTCCAGAACAATGGGTCACAGTCAGGGGGTCGATCTAGAACAAAGGGCCACAGTCACGGGGAGGCTTTTGAACAATTGTTCACAGTCACGGAGAGGGTCTAGAACAATGGGTCACAGTCACGAGGAGGGTTTAGAACAAAGGTCATTGTCACGGTGACGGTCTAGAACAATGGTTCACAGTCACGGGGAGGTCGGGAACAATGGTTCACAGTCACGGGGAGGTTCTAGAACAATGGGTCACAGTCACGGGGAGGGTTTAGAACAATGGGTCCCAGTCACGGGGAGGGTTTAGAACAATGGGTCACAGTCACGGGTAGTGTTTAGAACACAGGTCAGAGTCACGTAGAGGGTTTAGAACAATGGGTCACAGTCACGGGGAGGGTCTAGAACAATGGGTCACAGTCACGGGGGGTCTATAACAATGGGTCACATTCACGGGGAGGGTTTAGAACACTGGTCAGTCACTGGGGAGTCTAGAACAATGGGCACAATCACGCGGGAGTCTAGAACAATGGGTCACAGTCACGGGGAGGTCTAGAACAATGGTCACAGTCACGGGGAGGATTTAGAACAATGGGCCACAGTCACGGGGAGGGTTTAGAACAATGGGTCACCGTCACGGGGGGTTTAGAACAATGGGTCAGAGCCACGGTGGGTTTAGAACAATGAGTCACATTCACGGGGGTTTTAGAACAATGGATCACAGTCACGGGGGGTCTAGAACAATGGGTCACAGTCATGGGGAGGATTAGAACAGTGGGTCACAGTCACGGCGGGTCTAGCACAATAGGTCGCAGTCACGGGGGGGGGTTAGAGAACAATGCGTCACCGTCATGGGGAGGGTTTAGAACAATGGGTCACAGTCACGGGGGACTAGAACAATGGGTCACAGTCACGGGGAGGGATTAGTCAATGGGTCACAGTCACGGTGGTTCTAGAACAATGGATCACAGTCACGGGGGGGGGTTTAGAACAATGGTTCACAGTCACGTGGACGGGCAAGAACAATGGTTCACAGTCAGGGGGAGGGTTTAGAACAGTGTGTCACAGTCACGGGGAGGGTCTAGAACAATGAGTCACAGTCACGGGGAGGGTTTTTAACAAAGGTCACAGTCACTAGCTGTCTAGAACAATGGGTCACAGTCAGGGGGAGGTCTAGAACAATGGTTCACAGTCACGGGGAGGGTCTAGAACACTGGGTCACAGTCACGGGAGGTCTAGAACAATGGTTCACAGTCACGGGGAGGGTCTAGAAAAATGGCCACAGTCACGGGGGGTTTAGAACAATGGTTCACAGTCACGGGGAGGGTTTAGAACAATGGGCCACAGTCACGGGGAGGGTTTAGAACAATGGGCCACAGTCACGGCGGAGTCTAGAACAATGGTCACAGTCACGGGGGGCTTAGAACAATGGTTCACAGTCACGGGGAGGGTTTAGAACAATGGGCCACAGTCACGGGAGGTCTAGAACAATGGTTCACAGTCACGGGGAGGGTCTAGAAAAATGGTCACAGTCACGGGGGGTTTAGAACAATGGTTCACAGTCACGGGGAGGGTTTAGAACAATGGGCCACAGTCACGGGGAGGGTTTAGAACAATGGGTCACAGTCACGGGGGAGTCTAGAACAATGGTCACATTCACGGGGAGGGTTGCGAACAATGGGTCACAGTCACGCGGAGGGTTTAGAACAAAGGTCAGAGTCACGGGCAGGGTTTAGAACAATGGGACACAGTCACGGGATAGTCGAGAACAATGGGCATAGTACCGTCACGGGGGAGTCTAGAACAATGGGTCACAGTCACGGGGAGGTCTAGAACAATGGATCGCAGTCACGGGGGAGTCTAGAACAATGGCCACAGTCACGGGGGGTTTAGAACAATGATCACAGTCACGGAAAGGGTTTAGAACAATGGGTCGCAGTCACGGGGGAGTCTAGAACTATGGGTCACAGTCACGTGGAGGGATTAGAACAATGGTCACAGTCACGGGGAAGGGCTAGATCAATGGTTCACTATCACGGGGAGGGTTTAGAACTATCGTCACAGCCACGGGGGAGTCTAGAGCAATGGGCCACAGTCTCAGGGAAGTCTAGAACAATGGGCCACAGACACGGGGAGGGTCTAGAACAATGGGTCACAGTCACGTGTCATTCTAGAACAATGGTTCGCAGTCACTGGTCATCTAGAACAATGGGTCACGGTCACCGGGGTCTAGAACAATGGGTCACTGTCACGGGGAGGGTCTAGAACAATGGATCACAGTCACGGGGGTCTAGAACAATGGGTCTCAGTCACGGGGGTTAGAACAATGTTTCAGAGTCACGGGGGTGTTTAGAACAATGAGTCACATTCACGGGGGTTTAGAACAATGCATCACAGTCACGGGTGTCTAGAACAATGAGTCACAGTCATGGGGAGATTTAGAACAGTGGTTCACAGTCACGGCGGTTCTAGCACAATAGGTCGAGGTCACGGGGGGTTCTAGAACAATGGGTAACTGTCATGGGGTGGGTTTGGAACAATGGTTCACAGTCACGGGGGTGTAGAACAATGGGTCACAGTCACGGGGGTGTTTAGAACAATTGTTCACAGTCACGGGAAGGGTCTAGAACAATGGTTCACAGTTACGGGGACGGGCAAGAACAATGGTTCACAGTCACTGGGGGTCTAGAACAATGGGTCAGAGTCACGGGGATGGTTTAGAACAATGGGTCACAGTCACGGGGAGGGTTTAGAACAATGGTTCACAGTCACGGGGAGTGTCTAGAACAGTGGGTCACAGTCACGGGGAGGGTTTATAACAATGGGTCACAGTCACGGGGAGGGTTTAGAACAGTGGGTCACATTCACGGCGACGGTCTAGAACAATGGTTCACAGTCACGGGGAGGGTCTAGAACAAAGATTGACAGTCACGGGGAGGGTTTAGAACAAAGGTCACAGTCACGGGGGTTTAGAACAAAGGTCATAGTCACGGGGAGGGTTTAGAAGAATTAGTCACAGTCACGGGAGGGGGTCTAGAACAACGTGTCACAGTCACGGGGAGGGTTTAGAACAATGGTCACAGACACGGGGAGGGTCTAGAACAGTGGGTCACAGTCACGGGGGTCTAGAACAATGCCTCACAGTCACGGGGGTCTAGAAAATGGGTCACAGTCACAGGGAGGGTTTAGAACAATGGGTCACAGACACGGGGAGGGTCTAGAACAGTGGGTCACAGTCACGGGGAGGGTTTATAACAATGGGTCACAGTCACGGGGAGGGTTTAGACAATGGGTCACATTCACGGCGACGGTCTAGAACAATGGTTCACAGTCACGGGGAGGGTCTAGAACAAAGATTGACAGTCACGGGGAGGGTTTAGAACAAAGGTCACAGTCACGGGGGTCTAGAACAATGGTTCACAGTCACGGGGAGGGTTTAGAACAAAGGTCACAGTCACGGGGAGGGTTTAGAAGAATGTGTCACAGTCACGGGGAGGGTTTAGAACAATGGTCACAGTCAAGGGGAGGGTTTAGATCACTGGGTCACAGTCACGGGGGAGTCTAGAACAATGGGTCACAGTCACGGGGTGGGTTTAGAAGAATGGGTCACATTCGCGGGGAGGGTTTAGAACAAATGTCACAGTCACTGGGGGTCGAGAACAATGGGTCAGTGTCACGGAGATGGTTTAGAACAATGGGTCACAGTCACGGGGTGGGTCTAGAACAATGGGTCACAGTCATGGGAAGATTGAGAACAATGGGTGACAGTCACGGGGAGGGTTTGTAACAAAGGTCACAGTCACTGGGTGTCTAGAACAATGGGTCACAGTCACGCGGTGGGTTTAGAACAATGGGTCACAGTCATGGGAAGATTGAGAACAATGGGTGACAGTCAGGGGGAGGGTCTAGAACAATGGGTCACAGTCACGGGGAGGGTTTAAAACAATGGATCACAGTCTCGGGGGGTTTAGCACAATGGATCACAGTCACGGGGGTTTAGAACAATGGTTCACAGTCACGGGAAGGGTCTAGAACAATGGTTCACACTCACGGGGACGGGCTAGAACAATGATTCACAGTCACGGGGAGGGTTTAGAACAATGGGTCACATTCGCGGGGAGGGTCTAGAACAATGTGTCACAGTCACGGGGAGGGTTTTTAACAAAGGTCACAGCCACTGGGGGTCTAGAACAATGGGTCACAGTCACGGGGACGATCTAGAACAAGGGGCCACAGTCACGGGGAGGCTTTTGAACAATGGTTCACAGTCACGGAGAGGGTCTAGAACAATGGGTCACAGTCAGGAGGAGGGTTTAGAACAAAGGTCATTGTCACGGTGACGGTCTAGAACAATGGTTCACAGTCACGGGGAGGTCGAGAACAATGGTTCACAGTCACGGGGAGGGTCTAGAACAATGGGTCAGAGTCACGGGGAGGGTTTAGACCAATGGGTCACAGTGACGGGGAGGATTTAGAACAATGGGTGACAGTCACGGGGAGGGTCTAGAACAATGGGTCACAGTCACGGGGAGGGTTTAGAACAATGGTTCACAGTCACGGGGAGGATTTAGAACAATGGTTCACATTCGCGGGGAGGGTTTAGAACAAAGGTCACAGTCACTGTGGGTCTAGAACAATGGGTCAGTGTCACGGGGATGGTTTAGAACAGTGGGTCACAGTCACGGGGTGGGTCTAGAACAATGGGTCACAGTCACGGGGAGTGTTTATAACAAAGGTCACAGTCACTGGTTGTCTAGAACAATGGTTCACAGTCACGGGGAGGGTTTAGAACAATGAGTCACAGTCACGGGGAGGGTTTTTAACAAAGGTCACAGTCACTGGGGGTCTAGAACAATGGGTCACAGTCACGGGCACGATCTAGAACAAGGGGCCACAGTCACGGGGAGGCTTTTGAACAATGGTTCACAGACACGGAGAGGGTCTAGAACAATGGGTAACAGTCACGAGGAGGGTTTAGAACAAAGGTCATTGTCACGGTGACGGTCTAGAACAATGGTTCACAGTCACGGGGTGGGTTTAGAACAATGGGTCATAGTCACGGGGAGGGTTTAGAAGAATTAGTCACAGTCACGGGAGGGGGTCTAGAACAATGTGTCACAGTCACGGGGAGGGTTTAGAACAATGGTCACAGACACGGGGAGGGTCTAGAACAGTGGGTCACAGTCACGCGGGTCTAGAACAATGCCTCACAGTCACGGGGGTCTAGAAAATGGGTCACAGTCACAGGGAGGGTTTAGAACAATGGGTCACAGACACGGGGAGGGTCTAGAACAGTGGGTCACAGTCACGGGGGGGGGGTTTATAACAATGGGTCACAGTCACGGGGAGGGTTTAGAACAATGGGTCACATTCACGGCGACGGTCTAGAACAATGGTTCACAGTCACGGGGAGGGTCTAGAACAAAGATTGACAGTCACGGGGAGGGTTTAGAACAAAGGTCACAGTCACGGGGGTCTAGAACAATGGTTCACAGTCACGGGGAGGGTTTAGAACAAAGGTCACAGTCACGGGGAGGGTTTAGAAGAATGTGTCACAGTCACGGGGAGGGTTTAGAACAATGGTCACAGTCAAGGGGAGGGTTTAGATCACTGGGTCACAGTCACGGGGGAGTCTAGAACAATGGGTCACAGTCACGGGGTGGGTTTAGAAGAATGGGTCACATTCGCGGGGAGGGTTTAGAACAAATGTCACAGTCACTGGGGGTCGAGAACAATGGGTCAGTGTCACGGAGATGGTTTAGAACAATGGGTCACAGTCACGGGGTGGGTCTAGAACAATGGGTCACAGTCACGGGGAGGGTTTATAACAAAGGTCACAGTCACTGGGTGTCTAGAACAATGGGTCACAGTCACGCGGTGGGTTTAGAACAATGGGTCACAGTCATGGGAAGATTGAGAACAATGGGTGACAGTCAGGGGGAGGGTCTAGAACAATGGGTCACAGTCACGGGGAGGGTTTAAAACAATGGATCACAGTCTCGGGGGGTTTAGCACAATGGATCACAGTCACGGGGGTTTAGAACAATGGTTCACAGTCACGGGAAGGGTCTAGAACTATGGTTCACACTCACCGGGACGGGCTAGAACAATGATTAACAGTCACGGGGAGGGTTTAGAACAATGGGTCACAGTCACGGGGAGGGTCTAGAACAATGTGTCACAGTCACGGGGAGGGTTTTTAACAAAGGTCACAGCCACTGGGGGTCTAGAACAATGGGTCACAGTCACGGGGACGATCTAGAACAAGGGGCCACAGTCACGGGGAGGCTTTTGAACAATGGTTCACAGTCAGGAGGAGGGTTTAGAACAAAGGTCATTGTCACGGTGACGGTCTAGAACAATGGTTCACAGTCACGGGGAGGTCGAGAACAATGGTTCACAGTCACGGGGAAGGTCTAGAACAATGGGTCACAGTCACGGGGAGGGTTTAGACCAATGGGTCACAGTGACGGGGAGGATTTAGAACAATGGGTGACAGTCACGGGGAGGGTCTAGAACAATGGGTCACAGTCACGGGGAGGGTTTAGAACAATGGTTCACAGTCACGGGGAGGATTTAGAACAATGGTTCACATTCGCGGGGAGGGTTTAGAACAAAGGTCACAGTCACTGTGGGTCTAGAACAATGGGTCAGTGTCACGGGGATGGTTTAGAACAGTGGGTCACAGTCACGGGGTGGGTCTAGAACAATGGGTCACAGTCACGGGGAGTGTTTATAACAAAGGTCACAGTCACTGGGTGTCTAGAACAATGGTTCACAGTCACGGGGAGGGTTTAGAACAATGAGTCACAGTCACTGGGAGGGTTTTTAACAAAAGGTCACAGTCACTGGGGGTCTAGAACAATGGGTCACAGTCACGGGCACGATCTAGAACAAGGGGCCACAGTCACGGGGAGGCTTTTGAACAATGGTTCACAGACACGGAGAGGGTCTAGAACAATGGGTAACAGTCACGAGGAGGGTTTAGAACAAAGGTCATTGTCACGGTGACGGTCTAGAACAATGGTTCACAGTCACGGGGTGGGTTTAGAACAATGGGTCACAGTCACGGGGAGGGTTTATAACAAAGGTCACATTCACTGGGTGTCTAGAACAATGGGTCACAGTCACGGGGTGGGTTTAGAACAATGGGTCACAGTCATGGGAAGATTGAGAACATTGGCTGACAGTCACGGGGGGGGTCGAGAACAATGGGTCACAGTCACGGGGAGGGTTTAAAACAATGGATCACAGTCTCGGGGGGTTTAGAACAATGGATCACAGTCACGGGGGTTTAGAACAATGGCTCACAGTCACGGGAAGGGTTTAGAACAATCGTCACAGACACGGGGGGGGGGGCGGTGTTAGAACAATGGGTCAAAGTCACGGGGAGAGTTTAGAACAATGGGTCACAGTCACGGGGGGGGGGGTCGAGAACAATGGGTCACAGTCGTGGGGAGGGTTTAGAACAATGTGTCACAGTCACGGGGGGTCTAAAACAATGGATCAAGGTCACGGACAGGTTTCAGAACAATGCGTCACAGTGACGGGTGTCTAGAACAATGGCTCACAGTCACGGGGAGTGTTGAGAACAATGGGTCACTATCACAGCGGGTCTAGCACAATAGGTCGCAGTCATGTAGAGGGTTTAGAACAAACGTCAGAGTCACGGGGAGGGTTCAGAACAATGGGTCGCAGTCACGGGGAGTGTTTAGAATTATGGGTCACAGTCACGGGGAGGGTTTAGACCAATGGGTCACAGTCATGGGGAGGGTTTAGAACAATGGTCACAGTCACGGGGAGGGGCTAGATCAATGGTTCACTGTCACGGGGAGGGTTTAGAACTATCGTCACAGTCATGGGGGGGGGGGGGGGGGTAGAACAATGGGGCACAGTCACGGGGAGGGTTTAGAACAATGGGTCCCAGTCACCGGGAGGGTTTAGAACAATGGGTCACAGTCACGGGGAGTGTTTAGAACACAGGTCAGAGTCACGTAGAGGGTTTAGAACAATGGGTCACAGTCACGGGGAGGGTCTAGAACAATGGGTCACAGTCACGGGGGGGGGGGGTCTATAACAATGGGTCACATTCACGGGGAGGGTTTAGAACAATGGTCAGTCACTGGGGAGTCTAGAACAATGGGCACAATCACGCGGGAGTCTAGAACAATGGGTCACAGTAACGGGGAGGTCTGGAATAATGGGTCACAGTCACGGGGGAGTCTAGAACAATGGTCACAGTCAAGGGGGGTTTAGAACAATGGTTCACAGTCACGGGGAGGATTTAGAACAATGGGCCACAGTCACGGGGAGGGTTTAGAACAATGGGTCACAGTCACGGGGGAGTCTAGAACAATGGGTCACAGTCACGGTGGGTTTAGAACAATGAGTCACATTCACGGGGGTTTTAGAACAATGGATCACAGTCACGGGGGGTCTAGAACAATGGGTCACAGTCATGGGGAGGATTAGAACAGTGGGTCACAGTCACGGCGGGTCTAGCACAATAGGTCGCAGTCACGGGGGGGGGGGGTTAGAGAACAATGCGTCACCGTCATGGGGAGGGTTTAGAATAATGGGTCACAGTCACGGGGGACTAGAACAATGGGTCACAGTCACGGTGAGGGATTAGATCAATGGGTCACAGTCACGGTGGTTCTAGAACAATGGATCACAGTCACGGGGGGGGGGGGTTAGAACAATGGTTCACAGTCACGGGAAGGGTCTAAAACAATGGTTCACAGTCACGGGGACGGGCAAGAACAATGGTTCACAGTCAGGGGGAGGGTTTAGAACAGTGTGTCACAGTCACGGGAGGGTCTAGAACAATGAGTCACAGTCACGGGGAGGGTTTTTAACAAAGGTCACAGTCACTAGCTGTCTAGAACAATGGGTCACAGTCAGGGGGAGGTCTAGAACAATGGTTCACAGTCACGGGGAGGGTTTAGAACAATGGGCCACAGTCACGGGGAGGGTTTAGAACAATGGGTCACAGTCACGGGGGAGTCTAGAACAATGGTCACATTCACGGGAGGGTTGCGAACAATGGGTCACAGTCACGGGGATGGTTTAGAACAAAGGTCAGAGTCACGGGCAGGGTTTAGAACAATGGGTCACAGTCACGGGATAGTCTAGAACAATGGGCATAGTACCGTCACGGGGGAGTCTAGAACAATGGGTCACAGTCACGGGGAGGTCTAGAACAATGGATCGCAGTCACGGGGGAGTCTAGAACAATGGCCACAGTCACGTGGGGTTTAGAACAATGATCACAGTCACGGAGAGGGTTTAGAAAAATGGGTCGCAGTCACGGGGGAGTCTAGAACTATGGGTCACAGTCACGTGGAGGGTTTAGAACAATGGTCACAGTCACGGGGAAGGGCTAGATCAATGGTTCACTATCACGGGGAGGGTTTAGAACTATCGTCACAGTCACGGGGAGTCTAGAACAATGGGCCACAGTCACCGGGGTCTAGAGCAATGGGCCACAGTCTCAGGGAAGTCTAGAACAATGGGCCACAGACACGGGGAGGGTCTAGAACAATGGGTCACAGTCACGTGTCATTCTAGAACAATGGTTCGCAGTCACGGGTCATTTAGAACAATGGGTCACGGTCACGGGGGTCTAGAACAATGGGTCACTGTCACGGGGAGGGTCTAGAACAATGGATCACAGTCACGGGGGTCTAGACCAATGGGTCACAGTCACGGGGGGTTAGAACAATGTTTCAGAGTCACGGGGGTGTTTAGAACAATGAGTCACATTCACGGGGGTTTAGAACAATGCATCACAGTCACGGGTGTCTAGCACAATGGGTCACAGTCATGGGGAGATTTAGAACAGTGGTTCACAGTCACGGCGGTTCTAGCACAATAGGTCGAGGTCACGGGGGGTTCTAGAACAATGGGTAACTGTCATGGGGTGTGTTTAGAACAATGGTTCACAGTCACGGGGGTGTAGAACAATGGGTCACAGTCACGGGGGGGTTTAGAACAATTGTTCACAGTCACGGGAAGGGTCTAGAACAATGGTTCACAGTTACGGGGACGGGCAAGAACAATGGTTCACAGTCACTGGGGGTCTAGAACAATGGGTCAGAGTCACGGGGATGGTTTAGAACAATGGGTCACAGTCACGGGGAGGGTTTAGAACAATGGGTCACAGTCACGGGGAGGGTCTAGAACAGTGGGTCACAGTCACGGGGAGGGTTTATAACAATGGGTCACAGTCACGGGGAGGGTTTAGAACAGTGGGTCACATTCACGGCGACGGTCTAGAACAATGGTTCACAGTCACGGGGAGGGTCTAGAACAAAGATTGACAGTCACGGGGAGGGTTTAGAACAAAGGTCACAGTCACGGGGGTCTAGAACAATGGTTCACAGTCACGGGAGGGTTTAGAACAAAGGTCATAGTCACGGGGAGGGTTTAGAAGAATTAGTCACAGTCACGGGGAGGGTTTAGAACAATGGTCACAGACACGGGGAGGGTCTAGAACAGTGGGTCACAGTCACGGTGGTCTAGAACAATGGCTCACAGTCACGGGGGTCTAGAAAATGGGTCACAGTCACAGGGAGGGTTTAGAACAATGGGTCACAGACACGGGGAGGGTCTAGAACAGTGGGTCACAGTCACGGGGAGGGTTTATAACAATGGGTCACAGTCACGGGGAGGGTTTAGAACAATGGGTCACATTCACGGCGACGGTCTAGAACAATGGTTCACAGTCACGGGGAGGGTCTAGAACAAAGATTGACAGTCACGGGGTGGGTTTAGAACAATGGGTCACAGTCACGGGGGAGTCTAGAACAATGGGTCACAGTCACGGGGAGGGTTTTTAACAAAGGTCACAGTCACTGGGGGTCTAGAACAATGGGTCACAGTCACGGGGACGATCTAGAACAAGGGGCCACAGTCACGGGGAGGCTTTTGAACAATGGTTCACAGTCACGGAGAGGGTCTAGAACAATGGGTCACAATCAGGAGGAGGGTTTAGAACAAAGGTCATTGTCACGGTGACGGTCTAGAACAATGGTTCACAGTCACGGGGAGGTCGAGAACAATGGTTCACAGTCACGGGGAGGGTCTAGAACAATGGGTCACAGTCACGGGGAGGGTTTAGACCAATGGGTCACAGTGACGGGGAGGATTTAGAACAATGGGTGACAGTCACGGGGAGGGTCTAGAACAATGGGTCACAGTCACGGGGAGGGTTTAGAACAATGGTTCACAGTCACGGGGAGGATTTAGAACAATGGTTCACATTCGCGGGGAGGGTTTAGAACAAAGGTCACAGTCACTGTGGGTCTAGAACAATGGGTCAGTGTCACGGGGATGGTTTAGAACAGTGGGTCACAGTCACGGGGTGGGTCTAGAACAATGGGTCACAGTCACGGGGAGTGTTTATAACAAAGGTCACAGTCACTGGGTGTCTAGAACAATGGTTCACAGTCACGGGGAGGGTTTAGAACAATGAGTCACAGTCACTGGGAGGGTTTTTAACAAAAGGTCACAGTCACTGGGGGTCTAGAACAATGGGTCACAGTCACGGGCACGATCTAGAACAAGGGGCCACAGTCACGGGGAGGCTTTTGAACAATGGTTCACAGACACGGAGAGGGTCTAGAACAATGGGTAACAGTCACGAGGAGGGTTTAGAACAAAGGTCATTGTCACGGTGACGGTCTAGAACAATGGTTCACAGTCACGGGGTGGGTTTAGAACAATGGGTCACAGTCACGGGGAGGGTTTATAACAAAGGTCACATTCACTGGGTGTCTAGAACAATGGGTCACAGTCACGGGGTGGGTTTAGAACAATGGGTCACAGTCATGGGAAGATTGAGAACATTGGCTGACAGTCACGGGGGGGTCGAGAACAATGGGTCACAGTCACGGGGAGGGTTTAAAACAATGGATCACAGTCTCGGGGGGTTTAGAACAATGGATCACAGTCACGGGGGTTTAGAACAATGGCTCACAGTCACGGGAAGGGTCTAGAACAATGGTTCACACTCACGGGAACGGGCTAGAACAATGGATCACAGTCACGGGGAGGGTTTAGAACAATGGGTCACAGTCACGGGGAGGGTCTAGAACAATGACTCACAGTCACGGGGAGGGTTTTTAACAAAGGTCACAGTCACTGGGGGTCCAGAACAATGGGTCACAGTCACGGTGTCGATCTAGAACAAGGGGCCACAGTCACGGGGAGGCTTTTGAACAATGGTTCACAGTCACGGAGAGGGTCTAGAACAATGGGTCACAGTCACGAGGAGGGTTTAGAACAAAGGTCATTGTCACGGTGACGGTCTAGAACAATGGTTCACAGTCACGGGGAGGTCGGGAACAATGGTTCACAGTCACGGGGAGGGTCTAGAACAATGGGTCACAGTCACGGGGAGGGTTTCGAACAATGGGTCACAGTCACGGGGAGGATTTAGAACAATGGGTGACAGTCACGGGGAGGGTCTAGAACAATGGGTCACAGTCACGGGGAGGGTTTAGAACAATGGGTCACAGTCACGGGGAGGGTTTAGAACAATGGTTCACAGTCACGGGGAGGGTCTAGAACAATGGTTCACAGTCACGGGGAGGGGCTAGATCAATGGTTCACATTCGCGGGGAGGGTTTATAACAAAGGTCACAGTCACTGGGTGTCTAGAACAATGGGTCACAGTCACGGGGAGGGTTTAGAACAATGGGTCACAGTCACGGGGGAGTCTAGAACAAGGGGTCACAGTCACGGGGATGGTTTAGAACAATGGGCCACAGTCACGGGGGAGTCTAGAACAATGGATCACATGTCACGGGGGGTTTAGAACAATGGGCCACAGTCACGGGGGTTTAGAACAATGGATCACAGTCACGAGGGAGTCTAGAACAATGGCTCACAGTCACTGGGTGTCTAGAACAATGGGCCACAGACGCGGGGAGGGTCTAGAACAATGGGTCACAGTCGCGAGTCATTCTAGAACAATGGGTCACACTCACGGGGGGTCTAGAACAATGGGTCACAGTCACGGGGAGGGTTTAGAACAATGGGTCACAGTCACGGGGAGGGTTTAGAACAGTGGGTCAAAGGCACCGGGGGCGGTTGAGGAACAATGGTCACAAACACGGCGACCGTCTAGAACAATGCGTCACATTCAAGGGGACCGTCTAGAACAATGGGTCACAGTCACGGGGAGGGTTTAGAACAATGGGTCACAGTCACGGGGAAGTATAGAACAATGGGTGACAGTCATATGGAGGGTTTACAACAATGTGTCACAGTCACGGGGGGTCTAGAACAGTAGGTCACAGTCATGGGGAGGGTTTAGAACAATCGTCACAGACACGGGGGGGGGGGTGTTAGAACAATGGGTCAAAGTCACGGGGAGAGTTTAGAACAATGGGTCACAGTCACGGGGGGGGGGGGGTCGAGAACAATGGGTCACAGTCGTGGGGAGGGTTTAGAACAATGTGTCACAGTCACGGGGGGTCTAAAACAATGGATCAAGGTCACGGACAGGTTTCAGAACAATGCGTCACAGTGACGGGTGTCTAGAACAATGGCTCACAGTCACGGGGAGTGTTGAGAACAATGGGTCACTATCACAGCGGGTCTAGCACAATAGGTCGCAGTCATGTAGAGGGTTTAGAACAAACGTCAGAGTCACGGGGAGGGTTCAGAACAATGGGTCGCAGTCACGGGGAGTGTTTAGAATTATGGGTCACAGTCACGGGGAGGGTTTAGACCAATGGGTCACAGTCATGGGGAGGGTTTAGAACAATGGTCACAGTCACGGGGAGGGGCTAGATCAATGGTTCACTGTCACGGGGAGGGTTTAGAACTATCGTCACAGTCATGGGGGGGGGGGTAGAACAATGGGGCACAGTCACGGGGAGGGTTTAGAACAATGGGTCCCAGTCACCGGGAGGGTTTAGAACAATGGGTCACAGTCACGGGGAGTGTTTAGAACACAGGTCAGAGTCACGTAGAGGGTTTAGAACAATGGGTCACAGTCACGGGGAGGGTCTAGAACAATGGGTCACAGTCACGGGGGGGGGGTCTATAACAATGGGTCACATTCACGGGGAGGGTTTAGAACAATGGTCAGTCACTGGGGAGTCTAGAACAATGGGCACAATCACGCGGGAGTCTAGAACAATGGGTCACAGTAACGGGGAGGTCTGGAATAATGGGTCACAGTCACGGGGGAGTCTAGAACAATGGTCACAGTCACGGGGGGTTTAGAACAATGGTTCACAGTCACGGGGAGGATTTAGAACAATGGGCCACAGTCACGGGGAGGGTTTAGAACAATGGGTCACAGTCACGGGGGAGTCTAGAACAATGGGTCACAGTCACGGGGGGTTTAGAACAATGGGTCAGAGCCACGGTGGGTTTAGAACAATGAGTCACATTCACGGGGGTTTTAGAACAATGGATCACAGTCACGGGGGGTCTAGAACAATGGGTCACAGTCATGGGGAGGATTAGAACAGTGGGTCACAGTCACGGCGGGTCTAGCACAATAGGTCGCAGTCACGGGGGGGGGGGGGGGTTAGAGAACAATGCGTCACCGTCATGGGGAGGGTTTAGAATAATGGGTCACAGTCACGGGGGACTAGAACAATGGGTCACAGTCACGGTGAGGGATTAGATCAATGGGTCACAGTCACGGTGGTTCTAGAACAATGGATCACAGTCACGGGGGGGGGGGGTTAGAACAATGGTTCACAGTCACGGGAAGGGTCTAAAACAATGGTTCACAGTCACGGGGACGGGCAAGAACAATGGTTCACAGTCAGGGGGAGGGTTTAGAACAGTGTGTCACAGTCACGGGAGGGTCTAGAACAATGAGTCACAGTCACGGGGAGGGTTTTTAACAAAGGTCACAGTCACTAGCTGTCTAGAACAATGGGTCACAGTCAGGGGGAGGTCTAGAACAATGGTTCACAGTCACGGGGAGGGTTTAGAACAATGGGCCACAGTCACGGGGAGGGTTTAGAACAATGGGTCACAGTCACGGGGGAGTCTAGAACAATGGTCACATTCACGGGAGGGTTGCGAACAATGGGTCACAGTCACGGGGATGGTTTAGAACAAAGGTCAGAGTCACGGGCAGGGTTTAGAACAATGGGTCACAGTCACGGGATAGTCTAGAACAATGGGCATAGTACCGTCACGGGGGAGTCTAGAACAATGGGTCACAGTCACGGGGAGGTCTAGAACAATGGATCGCAGTCACGGGGGAGTCTAGAACAATGGCCACAGTCACGGGGGGTTTAGAACAATGATCACAGTCACGGAGAGGGTTTAGAAAAATGGGTCGCAGTCACGGGGGAGTCTAGAACTATGGGTCACAGTCACGTGGAGGGTTTAGAACAATGGTCACAGTCACGGGGAAGGGCTAGATCAATGGTTCACTATCACGGGGAGGGTTTAGAACTATCGTCACAGTCACGGGGAGTCTAGAACAATGGGCCACAGTCACCGGGGTCTAGAGCAATGGGCCACAGTCTCAGGGAAGTCTAGAACAATGGGCCACAGACACGGGGAGGGTCTAGAACAATGGGTCACAGTCACGTGTCATTCTAGAACAATGGTTCGCAGTCACGGGTCATCTAGAACAATGGGTCACGGTCACGGGGGTCTAGAACAATGGGTCACTGTCACGGGGAGGGTCTAGAACAATGGATCACAGTCACGGGGGTCTAGACCAATGGGTCACAGTCACGGGGGGTTAGAACAATGTTTCAGAGTCACGGGGGTGTTTAGAACAATGAGTCACATTCACGGGGGTTTAGAACAATGCATCACAGTCACGGGTGTCTAGCACAATGGGTCACAGTCATGGGGAGATTTAGAACAGTGGTTCACAGTCACGGCGGTTCTAGCACAATAGGTCGAGGTCACGGGGGGTTCTAGAACAATGGGTAACTGTCATGGGGTGTGTTTAGAACAATGGTTCACAGTCACGGGGGTGTAGAACAATGGGTCACAGTCACGGGGGGGTTTAGAACAATTGTTCACAGTCACGGGAAGGGTCTAGAACAATGGTTCACAGTTACGGGGACGGGCAAGAACAATGGTTCACAGTCACTGGGGGTCTAGAACAATGGGTCAGAGTCACGGGGATGGTTTAGAACAATGGGTCACAGTCACGGGGAGGGTTTAGAACAATGGGTCA
The DNA here is from genome assembly GCF_047496885.1 of Scyliorhinus torazame. NCBI lineage: Eukaryota > Metazoa > Chordata > Chondrichthyes > Carcharhiniformes > Scyliorhinidae > Scyliorhinus > Scyliorhinus torazame. Next base: position 363,243,919 of record NC_092710.1, read on the forward strand.
CAGTCACGGGGAGGGTCTAGAACAGTGGGTCACAGTCACGGGGAGGGTTTATAACAATGGGTCACAGTCACGGGGAGGGTTTAGTACAGTGGGTCACATTCACGGCGACGGTCTAGAACAATGGTTCACAGTCACGGGGAGGGTCTAGAACAAAGATTGACAGTCACGGGGAGGGTTTAGAACAAAGGTCACAGTCACGGGGGTCTAGAACAATGGTTCACAGTCACGGGAGGGTTTAGAACAAAGGTCATAGTCACGGGGAGGGTTTAGAAGAATTAGTCACAGTCACGGGGAGGGTTTAGAACAATGGTCACAGACACGGGGAGGGTCTAGAACAGTGGGTCACAGTCACGGTGGTCTAGAACAATGGCTCACAGTCACGGGGGTCTAGAAAATGGGTCACAGTCACAGGGAGGGTTTAGAACAATGGGTCACAGACACGGGGAGGGTCTAGAACAGTGGGTCACAGTCACGGGGAGGGTTTATAACAATGGGTCACAGTCACGGGGAGGGTTTAGAACAATGGGTCACATTCACGGCGACGGTCTAGAACAATGGTTCACAGTCACGGGGAGGGTCTAGAACAAAGATTGACAGTCACGGGGAGGGTTTAGAACAATGGGTCACAGTCACGGGGAGTCTAGAACAATGGGTCACAGTCACGGGGAGGGTTTAGAACAAAGGTCACAGTCACTGGGGGTCTAGAACAATGGGTCAGAGTCACGGGGATGGCTTAGAACAATGGGTCAGAGTCACGGGGATGGTTTAGAACAATGGGTCACAGTCACGGGGAGGGTCTAGAACAGTGGGTCACAGTCACGGGGAGGGTTAAAACAATGGGTCACAGTCACGGGGAGGGTTTAGAACAATGGGTCACATTCACGGCGACGGTCTAGAACAATGGTTCACAGTCACGGGGAGGGTCTAGAACAAAGATTGACAGTCACGGGGAGGGTTTAGAACAAAGGTCACAGTCACGGGGGTCTAGAACAATGGTTCACAGTCACGGGGAGGGTCTAGAACAAAGATTGACAGTCACGGGGAGGGTTTAGAACAAAGGTCACAGTCACGGGGGTCTAGAACAATGATTCACAGTCACGGGGAGGGTTTAGAAGAATGGGTCACAGTCAAGGGATATGGGTCTAGAACAATGTGTCACAGTCACGGGGAGGGTTTAGAACAATGGTCACAGTCAAGGGGAGGGTTTAGATCAATGGGTCACAGTCACTGGGGAGTCTAGAACAATGGGTCACAGTCACGGGGAGGGTTTAGAAGAATGGGTCAGAGTCACGGGGAGTATTTAGAACAATGGGTCACAGTCACGGGTGAGTCTAGAACAATGGGTCACAGTCACGGGGGTCTATAACAATGGCTCACAGTCACGGGGGTCTAGAAAATGGGTCACAGTCACGGGGAGGGTTTAGAACAGTGGGTCACAGTCACAGAGGGGGTTTAGGAACAATGGTCACAGACACGGGGAGGGTCTAGAACAATGCGGTCCAGTCACGGGAGGGTTTAGAACAATGGGTCACATAAACCATCAACTTCAAAATGGTTTCATTTTTCACCTTTGCACTATCAATATAGAAATGCACACAGTAAACACTTTACCGGTTTAAAAAAACCACACGCAAACAGGTATAATAATATTGTGGTAGTCTATGTAGTGGTATTACGGTACCTGGTAATGCTGGAACACCATTGGTAGATATTGTATGTTTCCCATTGGTCTAACTGTATGTTAGCTCCGCCCTGCAAGGTGGGGTATAAGAGCCCGTGCCGCCCAGCAGCCTTCATTCTGTACCTGAGCTGCTGGGGGAAACATCTAGCTTATTAAAGCCTTCAATTGGACTACAACCTTGCTTTAGTGGTCATTGATCGTGCATCAATTTAATAAGCTGGATTTAAAAGGATGGAGCTCCGAATCAAGCCGGAGTGTCTGCAAACTCAGCGGCAATCTTCAAGCTCTGGCTGGCGTGCTTCAACGGACCTCTCAGAACGGCCGAAAACACACCCACGGGAGAACAGAAATTGCAAGTCCTGCACTCGAGAGTGAGCCCGGAAATTTACACCCTCATCGAGGAAGCGGACAACTTCGATGCAGCAATGGAGCTGCTAAAAGGACATTATATTCGCCCGGTAAACCAGGTCTACGCCCGATATCTGCTAGCATGGGAAATCCATGGGAAATCGCTGGAAGAATTCTACCGTGCGCTCCTGATGTTCGGGAGAAACTGCAGCTACCCGCAAGTTTCGGCGAGCGACCACACATAACTCTTGATCCGGGACGCTTTCGTGGCAGGTATGCTGTCCTCCCAAATCCGCCAGCGATTGCTGGAGAAAGACACCCTAGGCCTCAAGGAAGCACAGGCCCTTGCAGGCTCCCTGGATGTGGCCTCCCGAAATACCCGCGCTTACGTTCTCGACGGCGCGGCAGCCCCCTGGGCAGCGTGGAACCCCCCCGCGGCCGACCCCGAGACATCCCCCATCCCCCCACAAGCTTGTGCTGCAAGGCGGCCTGGCAACCCCGGGGGGCCCCGCTGTTACTTTTGCGGGCAGGCCAAGCACCCCCGACAGCGCTGCCCGGCCCGCGCATCCACCTGCAAGGGATACGGTAAAAAGGGACACTTTGTGGCGGTATGCTAGGCCCATGCGGTCGCCGCGGTCTCCAGTGGTGAACGCAGACTGCCACCACAATCCTCTCCACGGTCTCCGTGCGGCCAGCAGGCGCCGCCATCTTCCACCTCCAGGGCCACGTGTGGCCCCCGGGCGCCGCCACCTTGTCCCGCGGACGCCTCGTTCGCTGGATGGGCGCCGTCATTCTGTGTACTCCCAGCCATGTG
>NC_092710.1:363246861-363309361 GCF_047496885.1 Scyliorhinus torazame
TGACTGTGACCCATTGTTCTAGACAGCTAGTGACTGTGACCTTTGTTAAAAACCCTCCCCGTGACTGTGACTCATTGTTCTAGACCCTCCCCGTGACTGTGACACACTGTTCTAAACCCTCCCCCTGACTGTGAACCATTGTTCTTGCCCGTCCCCGTGACTGTGAACCATTGTTCTAAACCCCCCCCCGTGACTGTGATCCATTGTTCTAGAACCACCGTGACTGTGACCCATTGATCTAATCCCTCCCCGTGACTGTGACCCATTGTTCTAGTCCCCCGTGACTGTGACCCATTGTTCTAAACCCTCCCCATGACGGTGACGCATTGTTCTCTAACCCCCCCCCCGTGACTGCGACCTATTGTTCTAGACCCGCCGTGACTGTGACCCACTGTTCTAATCCTCCCCATGACTGTGACCCATTGTTCTAGACCCCCCGTGACTGTGATCCATTGTTCTAAAACCCCCGTGAATGTGACTCATTGTTCTAAACCCACCGTGGCTCTGACCCATTGTTCTAAACCCCCCGTGACTGTGACCCATTGTTCTAAACCCTCCCCGTGACTGTGGCCCATTGTTCTAAATCCTCCCCGTGACTGTGACCATTGTTCTAGACCTCCCCGTGACTGTGACCCATTGTTCTAGACTCCCGCGTGATTGTGCCCATTGTTCTAGACTCCCCAGTGACTGACCAGTGTTCTAAACCCTCCCCGTGAATGTGACCCATTGTTATAGACCCCCCGTGACTGTGACCCATTGTTCTAGACCCTCCCCGTGACTGTGACCCATTGTTCTAAACCCTCTACGTGACTCTGACCTGTGTTCTAAACACTACCCGTGACTGTGACCCATTGTTCTAAACCCTCCCCGTGACTGGGACCCATTGTTCTAAACCCTCCCCGTGACTGTGACCCATTGTTCTAGACCCTCCCCGTGACTGTGAACCATTGTTCCCGACCTCCCCGTGACTGTGAACCATTGTTCTAGACCGTCACCGTGACAATGACCTTTGTTCTAAACCCTCCTCGTGACTGTGACCCATTGTTCTAGACCCTCTCCGTGACTGTGAACAATTGTTCAAAAGCCTCCCCGTGACTGTGGCCCCTTGTTCTATATCGACCCCCTGACTGTGACCCATTGTTCTGGACCCCCAGTGACTGTGACCTTTGTTAAAAACCCTCCCCGTGACTGTGACTCATTGTTCTAGACCCTCCCCGTGACTGTGAACCATTGTTCTAGCCCGTCCCCGTGAGTGTGAACCATTGTTCTAGACCCTTACCGTGACTGTGATCCATTGTTCTAATCCCCCCGAGACTGTGATCCATTGTTTTAAACCCTCCCCGTGACTGTGACCCATTGTTCTCGACCCCCCCGTGACTGTCACCCAATGTTCTCAATCTTCCCATGACTGTGACCCATTGTTCTAAACCCACCCCGTGACTGTGACCCATTGTTCTAGGCACCCAGTGAATGTTACCTTTGTTATAAACCCTCATCGTGACTGTGACCCATTGTTCTAGACCCACCCCGTGACTGTGACCCATTGTTCTAGACCCTCTTCGTGTCTGTGAACCATTGTTCAAAAGCCTCCCCGTGACTAAGGCCCCTTGTTCTAGACCGTGCTCGTGACTGTGACCCATTGTTCTAGACCCCCGTGACTGTGATCCATTGTTCTAAAACCCCCGTGAATGTGACTCATTGTTCTCAACCCACCGTGGCTCTGACCCATTGTTCTAAACCCCCCGTGACTGTGACCCATTGTTCTAAACCCTCCCCGTGACTGTGGCCCATTGTTCTAAATCCTCCCCGTGACTGTGAACCATTGTTCTAAACCCCCCGTGACTGTGACCATTGTTCTAGACCTCCCCGTGACTGCGACCCATTGTTCTAGACTCCCGCGTGATTGTGCCCATTGTTCTAGACTCCCCAGTGACTGACCATTGTTCTAAACCCTCCCCGTGAATGTGACCCATTGTTATAGACACCCCGTGACTGTGACCCATTGTTCTAGACCCTCCCCGTGACTGTGACCCATTGTTCTAAACCCTCTACGTGACTCTGACCTGTGTTCTAAACACTACCCGTGACTGTGACCATTGTTCGAAACCCTCCCCGTGACTGCGACCCATTGTTCTGAACCCTCCCCGTGACTCTGACCTTTGATATAAACCCTCCCCGTTACTCTGACGTTTGTTCTAAACCCTCTACATGACTGCGAACTATTGTTCTAGACCCCCCGTGACTGTGATACATTGTTGTAAACCCTCCATATGACTGTGACCCATTGTTCTATACTTCCCCGTGACTGTGACCTATTGTTCTAAACCCTCCCCGTGACTGTGACCCATTGTTCTAGACGGTCCCCTTGAATGTAACGCATTGTTCTAGACGGTCGCCGTGTTTGTGACCATTGTTCCTCAACCGCCCACGGTGCCTTTGACCCACTGTTCTAAACCCTCCCCGTGACTGTGACCCATTGTTCTAAACCCTCCCCGTGACTGTGACCCATTGTTCTAGACCCCCCGTGAGTGTGACCCATTGTTCTAGAATGACTCGTGACTGTGACCCATTGTTCTAGACCTTCCCCGCGTCTGTGGCCCATTGTTCTAGACACCCAGTGACTGTGAGCCATTGTTCTAGACTCCCCTGTGACTGTGATCCATTGTTCTAAACCCCCCGTGACTGTGACCCATTGTTCTAGACCCACCCCGTGACTGTCACACACTGTTCTAAATCCTCCCCGTGACTGTGACCCATTGTTCTAAACCCTCCCCGTGACTGTGACCCATTGTTCTACACCCTCCCCGTGACTGTAAACCATTGTTCCTGACCTCCCCGTGACTGTGCACCATTGTTCTAGACCGTCACCGTGACAATGACCTTTGTTCTAAACCCTCCTCGTGACTGTGACCCATTGTTCTAGACCCTCTCCGTGACTGTGAACCATTGTTCAGAAGCCTCCCCGTGACTGTGGCCCCTTGTTCTAGATCGACCCCGTGACTGTGACCCATTGTTCTAGACCCCCAGTGACTGTGACCTTTGTTAAAAACCCTCCCCGTGACTGTGACTCATTGTTCTAAACCCCCCGAGCCTGTGATCCATTGTTTTAAACCCTCCCCGTGACTGTGACCCATTGTTCTAGACCCTCCCCCTGACTGTCACCCAATGTTCTCAATCTTCCCATGACTGTGGCCCTTTGTTCTAAACCCACCCCGTGACTGTGACCCATTGTTCTAGACACCCAGTGACTGTGACCTTTGTTATAAACCCTCCCCGTGACTGTGACCCATTGTTCTAGACCCACCCCGTGACTGTGACCCATTGTTCTAAACCATCCGCGTGACTGTGAACCATTGTTCTAGACCGTCACCGTGACAATGACCTTTGTTCTAAACCCTCCTCATGACTGTTACCCATTGTTCTATACCCGCTCCGTGACTGTGAACCATTGTTCAAAAGCCTCCCCGTGACTGTGGCCCCTTGTTCTAAATCATCCCCGTGCCTGTGACCCATTGTTCTAGACCCTCCCCGTGACTGTCACTCGTTGTTCTAGACCCTCCCCGTGACTGTGACCCATTGTTCTAAACCCTCCCCGTGACTGTGAACCATTGTTCTAGCCCGTCCCCGTGAGTGTGAACCATTGTTCTAGACCCTTCCCGTGACTGTGAACTATTGTTCTAAACCCCCGTGACTGTGATCCATTGTTCTAAACCCCCCGAGACTGTGATCCATTGTTTTAAACCCTCCCCGTGACTGTGACCCATTGTTCTAGACCCTCCCCCTGACTGTCACCCATTGTTCTCAATCTTCCCATGACTGTGACCCATTGTTCTAAACCCACCCCGTGACTGTGACCCATTGTTCTAGGCACCCAGTGACTGTGAACTTTGCTATAAACCCTCCCCGTGACTGTGACCCATTGTTCTAGACCCACCTCGTGACTGTGACCCATTGTTCTAAACCATCCCCGTGACACTGACCCATTGTTCTAGACCCCCAGTGACTGTGACCTTTGTTCTAAACCCTCCCCGCGAATGTGAACCATTGATCTAGCCCATCCCCGTGACTGTGAACCATTGTTCTAGACCCTCCCCGTGACTGTGAACCATTGTTCTAAACCCTCCCCGTGACTGTGATCCATTGTTCTAAACCCTCCCCGTGACTGTGACCCATTGTTCTAGACCCTCCCCGTGACTGTCACCCATTGTTCTAAATCCTCCCCGTGACTGTGACCCATTGTTCTAAACCCTCCCCGTGACTGTGACCCATTGTTCTAGACCCTCCCCGTGACTGTGAACCATTGTTCTCGACCTCCCCGTGACTGTGAACCATTGTTCTAGACCGTCACCTAGACAATGACATTTGTTCTAAACCCTCCTCGTGACTGTCACCCATTGTTCTAGACCCTCTCCGTGACTGTGAACCATTGTTCAAAAGCCTCCCCGTGACTGTGACACATTGTTCTAGACCCTCCCCGTGACTGTGACCCATTGTTCTAGACCTCCAGTGACTGTGACCTTTGTTCTAGCCCGTCCCCGTGAGTGTGAACCATTGTTCTAGACCCTTCCCGTGACTGTGAGCCATTGTTCTAAACCCCCGTGACTGTGATCCATTGTTCTAAACCCCCCGAGACTGTGATCCATTGTTTTAAACCCTCCCCGTGACTGTGACCCATTGTTCTAGACCCTACCCCTGACTGTCACCCAATGTTCTCAATCTTCCCAAGACTGTGACCCATTGTTCTAAACCCACCCCGTGACTGTGACCCATTGTCCTAGACACCCAGTGACGGTGACCTTTGTTATAAACCCTCCCCGTGACTGTGACCCATTGTTCTAGACCCGCCCCGTGACTGTGACCCATTGTTCTAGGCACCTAGTGACTGTGAACTTTGTTATAAACCCTCCCCGTGACTGTGACCCATTGTTCTAGACCCACCTCTTGACTGTGACCCATTGTTCTAAACCCTCCCCGTGGCACTGACCCATTGTTCTAGACCCCCAGTGACTGTGGCCTTTGTTCTAAACCCTCCCCGCGAATGTGAACCATTGATCTAGCCCATCCCCGTGACTGTGAACCATTGTTCTAGACCGTCACCGTGACAATGATCTTTGTTCTAAACCCTCCTCGTGACTGTGACCCATTGTTCTAGTCCCACCCCGTGACTGTGACGCATTGTTCTAAACCATCCCCGTGACTGTGAACCATTGTTCTAGACCGTCACCGTGACAATGAACTTTGTTCTAAACCCTCCTCGTAACTGTGACCCATTGTTCTAGACCCTCTCCGTGACTGTGAACCATTGTTCCCGTGACTGTGACCCATTGTTCTAGACCCCCAGTGACTGTGACCTTTGTTAAAACCCTCCCCGTGACTGTGACTCATTGTTCTAGACCCTCCCCGTGACTGTGAACCATTGTTCCCGTGACTGTGACCCATTGTTCTAGACCCCCAGTGACTGTGACCTTTGTTAAAAACCCTACCCGTGACTGTGACTCATTGTTCTAGACCCTCCCCGTGACTGTGACCCATTGTTCCAAACCCTCCCCGTGACTGTGAACCATTGTTCTAGCCCGTCCCCGTGAGTGTGAACCATTGATCTAGACCCTTCCCGTGACTGTGAACCATTGTTCTAAACCCCCGTGACTGTGATCCATTGTTCTAAACCCCCCGAGACTGTGATCCATTGTTTTAAACCCTCCCCGTGACTGTGACCCATTGTTCTAGACCCTCCCCCTGACTGTCACCCATTGTTCTCAATCTTCCCATGACTGTGACCCATTGTTCTAAACCCACCCCGTGACTCTGACCCATTGTTCTAGACACCTAGTGACTGTGACCTTTGTTATCAACCCTCCCCGTGACCCATTGTTCTAGACCCACCCCGTGACTGTGACCCATTGTTCTAAACAATCCCCGTGACACTGACCCATTGTTCTAGACCCCCAGTGACTGTGACCTTTGTTCTAAACCCTCCCCGCGAATGTGAACCATTGATCTAGCCCCTCCCCGTGACTGTGAACCATTGTTCTAGACCCTCCCCGTGACTGTGAAACATTGTTTTAAACCCTCCCCGTGACTGTGACCCATTGTTCTAAACCCTCCCCGTGACTGTGACCCATTGTTCTAGCCCCTCCCCGTGACTGTCACACATTGTTCTAAATCCTCCCCGTGACTGTGACCCATTGTTCTAAACCCTCCCCGTGACTGTGACCCTTTGTTGTAGTCCCCCAGTGACTGTGACCTTTGTTCTAAACCCTCTCTGTGACTGTGACCCATTGTTCTAGACCCTCCCCGTGACTGTGAACCATTGTTCGCGACCTCCCCGTGACTGTGAACCATTGTTCTAGACCGTCACCGTGACAGTGACCTTTGTTCTAAACCCTCCTCGTGACTGTGACCCATTGTTCAAGACCCTCTCCGTGACTGTGATCCATTGTTCAAAAGCCTCCCCGTGACTGTGGCCCCTTGTTCTAGATCGTCCCCGTGACTGTGACCCATTGTTCTAGACCTCCAGTGACTGTGACCTTTGTTCTAGCCCGTCCCCGTGAGTGTGAACCATTGTTCTAGACCCTTCCCGTGACTGTGAGCCATTGTTCTAAACCCCCGTGACTGTGATCCATTGTTCTAAACCCCCCGAGACTGTGATCCATTGTTTTAAACCCTCCCCGTGACTGTGACCCATTGTTCTAGACCCTCCCCCTGACTGTCACCCAATGTTCTCAATCTTCCCAAGACTGTGACCCATTGTTCTAAACCCACCCCGTGACTGTGACCCATTGTCCTAGACACCCAGTGACGGTGACCTTTGTTATAAACCCTCCCCGTGACTGTGACCCATTGTTCTAGACCCGCCCCGTGACTGTGACCCATTGTTCTAGGCACCTAGTGACTGTGAACTTTGTTATAAACCCTCCCCGTGACTGTGACCCATTGTTCTAGACCCACCTCTTGACTGTGACACATTGTTCTAAACCCTCCCCGTGGCACTGACCCATTGTTCTAGACCCCCAGTGACTGTGGCCTTTGTTCTAAACCCTCCCCGCGAATGTGAACCATTGATCTAGCCCATCCCCGTGACTGTGAACCATTGTTCTAGACCGTCACCGTGACAATGATCTTTGTTCTAAACCCTCCTCGTGACTGTGACCCATTGTTCTAGTCCCACCCCGTGACTGTGACGCATTGTTCTAAACCATCCCCGTGACTGTGAACCATTGTTCTAGACCGTCACCGTGACAATGAACTTTGTTCTAAACCCTCCTCGTAACTGTGACCCATTGTTCTAGACCCTCTCCGTGACTGTGAACCATTGTTCCCGTGACTGTGACCCATTGTTCTAGACCCCCAGTGACTGTGACCTTTGTTAAAACCCTCCCCGTGACTGTGACTCATTGTTCTAGACCCTCCCCGTGACTGTGAACCATTGTTCCCGTGACTGTGACCCATTGTTCTAGACCCCCAGTGACTGTGACCTTTGTTAAAAACCCTACCCGTGACTGTGACTCATTGTTCTAGACCCTCCCCGTGACTGTGACCCATTGTTCCAAACCCTCCCCGTGACTGTGAACCATTGTTCTAGCCCGTCCCCGTGAGTGTGAACCATTGATCTAGACCCTTCCCGTGACTGTGAACCATTGTTCTAAACCCCCGTGACTGTGATCCATTGTTCTAAACCCCCCGAGACTGTGATCCATTGTTTTAAACCCTCCCCGTGACTGTGACCCATTGTTCTAGACCCTCCCCCTGACTGTCACCCATTGTTCTCAATCTTCCCATGACTGTGACCCATTGTTCTAAACCCACCCCGTGACTGTGACCCATTGTTCTAAACAATCCCCGTGACACTGACCCATTGTTCTAGACCCCCAGTGACTGTGACCTTTGTTCTAAACCCTCCCCGCGAATGTGAACCATTGATCTAGCCCCTCCCCGTGACTGTGAACCATTGTTCTAGACCCTCCCCGTGACTGTGAAACATTGTTTTAAACCCTCCCCGTGACTGTGACCCATTGTTCTAAACCCTCCCCGTGACTGTGACCCATTGTTCTAGCCCCTCCCCGTGACTGTCACACATTGTTCTAAATCCTCCCCGTGACTGTGACCCATTGTTCTAAACCCTCCCCGTGACTGTGACCCTTTGTTGTAGTCCCCCAGTGACTGTGACCTTTGTTCTAAACCCTCTCTGTGACTGTGACCCATTGTTCTAGACCCTCCCCGTGACTGTGAACCATTGTTCGCGACCTCCCCGTGACTGTGAACCATTGTTCTAGACCGTCACCGTGACAGTGACCTTTGTTCTAAACCCTCCTCGTGACTGTGACCCATTGTTCAAGACCCTCTCCGTGACTGTGACCCATTGTTCTAAACCCTCCCCGTGACTGTGACCCTTTGTTGTAGTCCCCCAGTGACTGTGACCTTTGTTCTAAACCCTCTCTGTGACTGTGACCCATTGTTCTAGACCCTCCCCGTGACTGTGAACCATTGTTCGCGACCTCCCCGTGACTGTGAACCATTGTTCTAGACCGTCACCGTGACAGTGACCTTTGTTCTAAACCCTCCTCGTGACTGTGACCCATTGTTCAAGACCCTCTCCGTGACTGTGATCCATTGTTCAAAAGCCTCCCCGTGACTGTGGCCCCTTGTTCTAGATCGTCCCCGTGACTGTGACCCATTGTTCTAGACCCCCAGTGACTGTGACCTTTGTTTAAAACCCTCCCCGTGACTGTGACTCATTGTTCTAGACCCTCCCCGTGACTGTGACCCATTGTTCTAAACCTTCCCCGTGAATGTGAACCATTGTTCTAGCCCGTCCCCGTGAGTGTGAACCATTGTTCAAGACCCTTCCCGTGACTGTGAACCATTGTTCTAAACCCCCGTGACTGTGATCCATTGTTCTAAACCCCCCGAGACTGTGATCCATTGTTTTAAACCCTCCCCGTGACTGTGACCCATTGTTCTAGACCCTCCCCCTGACTGTCACCCATTGTTCTCAATCTTCCCATGACTGTGACCCATTGTTCTAAACCCTCCCCGTGACTGTGACCCATTGTTCTAGACCCCCAGTGGCTGTGACCTTTGTTCTAATCCCTCTCTGTGACTGTGACCCATTGTTCTAGACCCTCCGCGTGACTGTGAACCATTGTTCTCGACCTCCTCGTGACTGTGAACCATTGTTCTAGACTGTCACCGTGACAGTGACATATGTTATAAACGCCGCCTCGTGACTGTGACCCATTGTTCTAGACCCTCTCCGTGACTGTGAACCATTGTTCAAAATCCTCCCCGTGACTGTGGCCCCTTGTTCTAGATCGTCCCCGTGACTTTGACTCTAGACCACCAGTGACTGTGACCTTTGTTAAAAAAAAAACCGAGACTGTGATACATTGTTCTAAACTCTCCACGTGGCTGTGACATTTGTTCTAGACTTCCCCGTGACTGTGACCAAATGTTCTAACCCCATCCCGTGACTGTGACCTACTGTTCTAGACCCCCCTTGACTGTGACCCATTATTCTAAACCCTCCCCGTGACTGTGACTCATTGTTCTAGACGGTCCCCGTGACTGTAACGCTTTGTTCTAGAGGGTCCCCGTGTCCGTGACCATTGTTCTTCAACCGCCCTCGGTGCCTTTGACCCACTGTTCTAAACCCCCCCGTGACTGTGACCCATTGTTCTAGACTCCCCCGTGACTGTGACCCATTGTTCTAGACAATCCCCGTGTCTGTGAGCATTGTTCCTCAACCCCCCCGTGACTTTGACCCACTGTTCTAAACCCTCCCCGTGACTGTGACCAATTGTTCTAGACCCCACGCGACTGTGACCCATTGTTCTAGAATGACTCGTGACTGTGACCCATTAATCTAGACCATCCCCGTGTCGGTGGCCCATTGTTCTAGACGACCCTGAGGCAGTGGCCCATTGCTCTAGACCCCCGTGACTGTGACCCATTGTTCTAAACCCTCCGTAGACGGTGATCCATTGTTCTGAACTCCCCCGTGAATGTGACCCATTGTTCTAAACCCTCCCCGTGACTGTGACCCATTGCTCTAAAACCTCCCCGTGACTGTGACCCATTGTTCTAGACCTCCAGTGACTGTGACCTTTGTTAAAAACCCTCCCCGTGACTGTGACTCATTGTTCTAGACCCTCCCCGTGACTGTGAACCATTGTTCTAGCCCGTCCCCGTGAGTGTGAAACATTGTTCTAGACCCTTACCGTGACTGTGATCCATTGTTCTAAACCCCCCGAGACTGTGATCCATTGTTCTAATCCCCCCGAGACTGTGATCCATTGTTTTAAACCCTCCCCGTGACTGTGACCCATTGTTCTCGACCCCCACCCCGTTACTGTCACCCAATGTTCTCAATCTTCCCATGACTGTGACCCATTGTTCTAAACCCACCCCGTGACTGTGACCCATTGTTCTAGACACCCAGTGAATGTGACCTTTGTTATAAACCCTCCCCGTGACTGTGACCCATTGTTCTAGACCCACCCCGTGACTGTGACCCATTGTTCTAAACCATCCCCGTGACTGTGAACCATTGTTCTAGACCGTCACCATGACAATGACCTTTGTTCTAAACCCTCCTCGTGACTGTTACCCATTGTTCTAGACCCTCTTCGTGTCTGTGAACCATTGATCAAAAGCCTCCCCGTGACTAAGGCCCCTTGTTCTAGATCGTGCCCGTGACTGTGACCCATTGTTCTAGACCCCCAGTGACTGTGACCTTTGTTAAAAACCCTCCCCGTGACTGTGACTCATTGTTCTAAACCCTCCCCGTGACTGTGAACAATTGTTCTAGCCCGTCCCCGTGAGTGTGAACCATTGTTCTAGACCCTTCCCGTGACTGTGAACCATTGTTCTAAACCCCCGTGACTGTGATCCATTGTTCTAAACCCCCCGAGACTGTGATCCATTGTTTTAAACCCTCCCCGTGACTGTGACCCATTGTTCTAGACCCTCCCCCTGACTGTCACACATTGTTCTCAATCTTCCCATGACTGTGACCCATTGTTCTAAACCCACCCCGTGACTGTGACCCATTGTTCTAGACACACAGTGACTGTGACCTTTGTTATAAACCCTCCCCGTGACTGTGACCCATTGTTCTAGACCCTCCCCGTGACTGTCACCCATTGTTCTAAATCCTCCCCGTGACTGTGACCCATTGTTCTAAACCCTCCCCGTGACTGTGACCCATTGTTCTAGACCCACCCCGTGACTGTGACCCATTGAACTAAACCCTCCCCGTGACTGTGACCCATTGTTCTAGACCCTCTCCGTGACTGTGAACCGTTGTTCAAAAGCCTCCCCGTGACTGTGGCCCCTTGTTCTAGATCGTACCCGTGACTGTGACCCATTGTTCTAGACCCCCAGTGGCTGTGACCTTTGTTAAAAAACCTCCCCGTGACTGTGACACATTGTTCTAGACCCTCCCCGTGACTGTGACCCATTGTTCCAAACCCTCCCCGTGACTGTGAACCATTGTTCTAGCCCGTCCCCGTGAGTGTGAACCATAGTTCTCGACCCTTCCCGTGACTGTGAACCATTGTTCTAAACCCCCGTGAATGTGATCCATTGTTCTAAACCCCCCGAGACTGTGATCCATTGTTTTAAACCCTCCCCGTGACTGTGACCCATTGTTCTAGACCCTCCCCCAGACTGTCACCCATTGTTCTCAATCTTCCCATGACTGTGACCCATTGTTCTAGACCCCCAGTGACTGTGACCTTTGTTCTAAACCCTCCCCGCGAATGTGAACCATTGATCTAGCCCCTCCCCGTGACTGTGAACCATTGTTCTAGACCCTCCCCGTGACTGTGAACCATTGTTCTAAACCCTCCGCGTGACTGTGACCCATTGTTCTAAACCCTCCCCGTGACTGTGACCCATTGTTCTAGACCCTCCCCGTGACTGTCACACATTGTTCTAAATCCTCCCCGTGACTGTGATCCATTGTTCTAGACCCTCCCCGTGACTGTGACCCATTGTTCTAAACCCTCCCCGTGACTGTGACCCATTGTTCTACACCCTCCCCGTGACTGTACACCATTGTTCCTGACCTCCCCGTGACTGTGCACCATTGTTCTAGACCGTCACCGTGACAATGACCTTTGTTCTAAACCCTCCTCGTGACAGTGACCCATTGTTCTAGACCCTCTCCGTGACTGTGAACCATTGTTCAGAAGCCTCCCCGTGACTGTGGCCCCTTGTTCTAGATCGACCCCGTGACTGTGACCCATTGTTCTAGACCCCCAGTGACTGTGACCTTTGTTAAAAACCCTCCCCGTGACTGTGACTCATTGTTCTAGACCCTCCCCGTGACTGTGATCCATTGTCCTAAACCCCCCAAGACTGTGATCCATTGTTCTAGACCCTCCCCCTGACTGTCACCCAATGTTCTCAATCTTCACATGACTGTGGCCCATTGTTCTAAACCCACCCCGTGACTGTGACCCATTGTTCTAGACACCCAGTGACTGTGACCTTTGTTATAAACCCTCCCCGTGACTGTGACCCATTGTTCTAGACCCACCCCGTGACTGTGACCCATTGTTCTAAACCATCCGCGTGACTGTGAACCATTGTTCTAGACCGTCACCGTGACAATGACCTTTGTTCTAAACCCTCCTCGTGACTGTTACCCATTGTTCTATACCCGCTCCGTGACTGTGAACCATTGTTCAAACGCCTCCCCGTGACTGTGGCCCCTTGTTCTAAATCATCCCCGTGCCTGTGACCTATTGTTCTAGACCCTCCCCGTGACTGTGACTCGTTGTTCTAGACCCTCCCCGTGACTGTGACCCATTGTTCTAAACCCTCCCCGTGACTGTGAACCATTGTTCTAGCCCGTCCCCGTGAGTGTGAACCATTGTTCTAGACCCTTCCCGTGACTGTGAACTATTGTTCTAAACCCCCGTGACTGTGATCCATTGTTCTAAACCCCCCGAGACTGTGGTCCATTGTTTTAAACCCTCCCCGTGACTGTGACCCATTGTTCTAGACCCTCCCCCTGACTGTCACCCATTGTTCTCAATCTTCCCATGACTGTGACCCATTGTTCTAAACCCACCCCGAGACTGTGACCCATTGTTCTAGACACGCAGTGACTGTGAACTTTGCTATAAACCCTCCCCGTGACTGTGACCCATTGTTCTAGACCCACCTCGTGACTGTGACCCATTGTTCTAAACCATCCCCGTGACACTGACCCATTGTTCTAGACCCCCAGTGACTGTGACCTTTGTTCTAAACCCTCCCCGCGAATGTGAACCATTGATCTAGCCCATCCCCGTGACTGTGAACCATTGTTCTAGACCCTCCCCGTGACTGTGAACCATTGTTCTAAACCCTCCCCGTGACTGTGATCCATTGTTCTAAACCCTCCCCGTGACTGTGACCCATTGTTCTAGACCCTCCCCGTGACTGTCACCCATTGCTCTCGACCTCCCCGTGACTGTGAACCATTGTTCTAGACCGTCACCGTGACAATGACATTTGTTCTAAACCCTCCTCGTGACTGTGACCCATTGTTCTAGACACTCTCCGTGACTGTGAACCATTGTTCAAAAGCCTCCCCGTGACTGTGGCCCCTTGTTCTCGATCGTCCCCGTGAATGTGACCCATTGTTCTAGACCTCCAGTGACTGTGACATTTGTTAAAAACCCTCCCCATGACTGTGACACGTTGTTCTAGACCCTCCCCGTGAGTGTGAACCATTGTTCTAGACCCTTACCGTGACTGTGATCCATTGTTCTAAACCCCCCGAGACTGTGATCCATTGTTTTAAACCCTCCCCGTGACTGTGACCCATTGTTCTCAACCCCCCCGTGACTGTCACCCAATGTTCTCAATCTTCCCATGACTGTGACCCATTGTTCTAAACCCACCCCGTGACTGTGACCCATTGTTCTAGACACCCAGTGAATGTGACCTTTGTTATAAACCCTCCCCGTGACTGTGACCCATTGTTCTAGACCCACCCCGTGACTGTGACCCATTGTTCTAAACCATCCCCGTGACTGTGAACCATTGTTCTAGACCGTCACCATGACAATGACCTTTGTTCTAAACCCTCCTCGTGACTGTTACCCATTGTTCTAGACCCTCTTCGTGTCTGTGAACCATTGTTCAAAAGCCTCCCCGTGTCTAAGGCCCCTTGTTCTAGATCGTGCCCGTGACTGTGACCCATTGTTCTAGACCCCCAGTGACTGTGACCTTTGTTAAAAACCCTCCCCGTGACTGTGACTCATTGTTCTAAACCCTCCCCGTGACTGTGAACAATTGTTCTAGCCCGTCCCCGTGAGTGTGAACCATTGTTCTAGACCCTTCCCGTGACTGTGAACCATTGTTCTAAACCCCCGTGACTGTGATCCATTGTTCTAAACCCCCGAGACTGTGATCCATTGTTTTAAACCCTCCCCGTGACTGTGACCCATTGTTCTAGACCCTCCCCCTGACTGTCACAAATTGTTCTCAATCTTCCCATGACTGTGACCCATTGTTCTAAACCCACCCCGTGACTGTGACCCATTGTTCTAGACACACAGTGACTGTGACCTTTGTTATAAACCCTCCCCGTGACTGTGACCCATTGTTCTAGACCCACCCCGTGACTGTGACCCATTGTTCTAAACCCTCCCCGTGACTGTGACCCATTGTTCTAGACCCTCTCCGTGACTGTGAACCATTGTTCAAAAGCCTCCCCGTGACTGTGGCCCCTTGTTCTAGATCGTACCCGTGACTGTGACCCATTGTTCTAGACCCCCAGTGGCTGTGACCTTTGTTAAAAAACCTCCCCGTGACTGTGACACATTGTTCTAGACCCTCCCCGTGACTGTGACCCATTGTTCCAAACCCTCCCCGTGACTGTGAACCATTGTTCTAGCCCGTCCCCGTGACTGTGAACCATTGTTCTAGCCCGTCCCCGTGAGTGTGAACCATAGTTCTCGACCCTTCCCGTGACTGTGAACCATTGTTCTAAACCCCCGTGACTGTGATCCATTGTTTTAAACCCTCCCCGTGACTGTGACCCATTGTTCTAGACCCTCCCCCTGACTGTCACCCATTGTTCTCAATCTTCCCATGACTGTGACCCATTGTTCTAGACCCCCAGTGACTGTGACCTTTGTTCTAAACCCTCCCCGCGAATGTGAACCATTGATCTAGCCCCTCCCCGTGACTGTGAACCATTGTTCTAGACCCTCCCCGCGACTGTGAACCATTGTTCTAAACCCTCCGCGTGACTGTGACCCATTGTTCTAAACCCTCCCCGTGACTGTGACCCATTGTTCTAGACCCTCCCCGTGACTGTCACACATTGTTCTAAATCCTCCCCGTGACTGTGACCCATTGTTCTAAACCCTCCCCGTGACTGTGACCCATTGTTCTACACCCTCCCCGTGACTGTACACCATTGTTCCTGACCTCCCCGTGACTGTGCACCATTGTTCTAGACCGTCACCGTGACAATGACCTTTGTTCTAAACCCTCCTCGTGACTGTGACCCATTGTTCTAGACCCTCTCCGTGACTGTGAACCATTGTTCAGAAGCCTCCCCGTGACTGTGGCCCCTTGTTCTAGATCGACCCCGTGACTGTGACCCATTGTTCTA
The DNA here is from genome assembly GCF_047496885.1 of Scyliorhinus torazame. Classification (NCBI taxonomy): domain Eukaryota; kingdom Metazoa; phylum Chordata; class Chondrichthyes; order Carcharhiniformes; family Scyliorhinidae; genus Scyliorhinus; species Scyliorhinus torazame. Next base: position 363,262,481 of record NC_092710.1, read on the forward strand.
GACCCCCAGTGACTGTGACCTTTGTTAAAAACCCTCCCCGTGACTGTGACCCATTGTCCTAAACCCCCCGAGACTGTGATCCATTGTTTTAAACCCTCCCCGTGACTGTGACCCATTGTTCTAGACCCTCCCCCTGACTGTCACCCATTGTTCTCAATCTTCCCATGACTGTGGCCCATTGTTCTAAACCCACCCCGTGACTGTGACCCATTGTTCTAGACACCCAGTGACTGTGACCTTTGTTATAAACCCTCCCCGTGACTGTGACCCATTGTTCTAAACCATCCGCGTGACTGTGAACCATTGTTCTAGACCGTCACCGTGACAATGACCTTTGTTCTAAACCCTCCTCGTGACTGTTACCCATTGTTCTATACCCGCTCCGTGACTGTGAACCATTGTTCAAAAGCCTCCCCGTGACTGTGGCCCCTTGTTCTAAATCATCCCCGTGCCTGTGACCCATTGTTCTAGACCCTCCCCGTGACTGTGACTCGTTGTTCTAGACCCTCCCCGTGACTGTGACCCATTGTTCTAAACCCTCCCCGTGACTGTGAACCATTGTTCTAGCCCGTCCCCGTGAGTGTGAACCATTGTTCTAGACCCTTCCCGTGACCGTGAACTATTGTTCTAAACCCCCGTGACTGCGATCCATTGTTCTAAACCCCCCGAGACTGTGGTCCATTGTTTTAAACCCTCCCCGTGACGGTGACCCATTGTTCTAGACCCTCCCCCTGACTGTCACCCATTGTTCTCAATCTTCCCATGACTGTGACCCATTGTTCTAAACCCACCCCGTGACTGTGACCCATTGTTCTAGACACCCAGTGACTGTGAACTTTGCTATAAACCCTCCCCGTGACTGTGACCCATTGTTCTAGACCCACCTCGTGACTGTGACCCATTGTTCTAAACCATCCCCGTGACACTGACCCATTGTTCTAGACCCACAGTGACTGTGACCTTTGTTCTAAACCCTCCCCGCGAATGTGAACCATTGATCTAGCCCATCCCCGTGACTGTGAACCATTGTGCTAGACCCTCACCGTGACTGTGAACCATTGTTCTAGACCCTCACCGTGACTGTGAACCATTGTTCTAAACCCTCCCCGTGACTGTGATCCATTGTTCTAAACCCTCCCCGTGACTGTGACCCATTGTTCTAGACCCTCCCCGTGACTGTCACCCATTGTTCTAAATCCTCCCCGTGACTGTGACCCATTGTTCTAAACCCTCCCCGTGACTGTGACCCATTGTTCTAGACCCTCCCCGTGACTGTGAACCATTGTTCTCGACCTCCCCGTGACTGTGAACCATTGTTCTAGACCGTCACCGTGACAATGACATTTGTTCTAAACCCTCCTCGTGACTGTGACCCATTGTTCTAGACACTCTCCGTGACTGTGAACCATTGTTCAAAAGCCTCCCCGTGACTGTGGCCCCTTGTTCTCGATCGTCCCCGTGAATGTGACCCATTGTTCTAGACCTCCAGTGACTGTGACATTTGTTAAAAACCCTCCCCATGACTGTGACACATTGTTCTAGACCCTCCCCGTGACTGTGACCCATTGTTCTAAACCCTCCCCGTGACTGTGAACCATTGTTCTAGCCCGTCCCCGTGAGTGTGAACCATTGTTCTAGACACTTCCCGTGACTGTGAGCCATTGTTCTAAACCCCCGTGACTGTGATCCATTGTTATAAACCCCCCGAGACTGTGATCCATTGTTTTAAACCCTCCCCGTGACTGTGACCCATTGTTCTAGACCCTCCCCCTGACTGTCACCCAATGTTCTCAATCTTCCCAAGACTGTGACCCATTGTTCTAAACCCACCCCGTGACTGTGACCCATTGTCCTAGACACCCAGTGACGGTGACCTTTGTTATAAACCCTCCCCGTGACTGTGACCCATTGTTCTAGACCCGCCCCGTGACTGTGACCCATTGTTCTAGGCACCTAGTGACTGTGAACTTTGTTATAAACCCTCCCCGTGACTGTGACCCATTGTTCTAGACCCACATCTTGACTGTGACCCATTGTTCTAAACCCTCCCCGTGGCACTGACCCATTGTTCTAGACCCCCAGTGACTGTGGCCTTTGTTCTAAACCCTCCCCGCGAATGTGAACCATTGATCTAGCCCATCCCCGTGACTGTGAACCATTTTTCTAGACCGTCATCGTGACAATGAACTTTGTTCTAAACCCTCCTCGTGACTGTGACCCATTGTTCTAGTCCCACCCCGTGACTGTGACGCATTGTTCTAAACCATCCCCGTGACTGTGAACCATTGTTCTAGACCGTCACCGTGACAATGAACTTTGTTCTAAACCCTCCTCGTGACTGTGACCCATTGTTCTAGACCCTCTCCGTGACTGTGAACCAGTGTTCCCGTGACTGTGACCCATTGTTCTAGACCCCCAGTGACTGTGACCTTTGTTAAAAACCCTCCCCGTGACTGTGACTCATTGTTCTAGACCCTCCCCGTGACTGTGAACCATTGTTCCCGTGACTGTGACCCATTGTTCTAGACCCCCAGTGACTGTGACCTTTGTTAAAAACCCTACCCGTGACTGTGACTCATTGTTCTAGACCCTCCCCGTGACTGTGACCCATTGTTCTAAACCCTCCCCGTGACTGTGAACCATTGTTCTAGCCCGTCCCCGTGAGTGTGAACCATTGTTCTAGACCCTTCCCGTGACTGTGAACCATTGTTCTAAACCCCCGAGACTGTGATCCATTGTTCTAAACCCCCCGAGACTGTGATCCATTGTTTTAAACCCTCCCCGTGACTGTGACCCATTGTTCTAGACCCTCCCCCTGACTGTCACCCATTGTTCTCAATCTTCCCATGACTGTGACCCATTGTTCTAAACCCACCCCGTGACTCTGACCCATTGTTCTAGACACCTAGTGACTGTGACCTTTGTTATCAACCCTCCCCGTGACCCATTGTTCTAGACCCACCCCGTGACTGTGACCCATTGTTCTAAACAATCCCTGTGACACTGACCCATTGTTCTAGACCCCCAGTGACTGTGACCTTTGTTCTAAACCCTCCCCGCGAATGTGAACCATTGATCTTGCCCCTCCCCGTGACTGTGAACCATTGTTCTAGACCCTCCCCGTGACTGTGAAACATTGTTTTAAACCCTCCCCGTGACTGTGACCCATTGTTCTAAACCCTCCCCGTGACTGTGACCCATTGTTCTAGCCCCTCCCCGTGACTGTCACACATTGTTCTAAATCCTCCCCGTGACTGTGACCCATTGTTCTAAACCCTCCCCGTGACTGTGACCCTTTGTTGTAGTCCCCCAGTGACTGTGACCTTTGTTCTAAACCCTCTCTGTGACTGTGACCCACTGTTCTAGACCCTCCCCGTGACTGTGAACCATTGTTCGCGACCTCCCCGTGACTGTGAACCATTGTTCTAGACCGTCACCGTGACAGTGACCTTTGTTCTAAACCCTCCTCGTGACTGTGACCCATTGTTCTAGCCCGTCCACGTGAGTGTGAACCATTGTTCAAGACCCTTCCCGTGACTGTGAACCATTGTTCTAAACCCCCGTGACTGTGATCCATTGTTCTAAACCCCCCGAGACTGTGATCCATTGTTTTAAACCCTCCCCGTGACTGTGACCCATTGTTCTAGACCCTCCCCCTGACTGTCACCCATTGTTCTCAATCTTCCCATGACTGTGACCCATTGTTCTAAACCCTCCCCGTGACTGTGACCCATTGTTCTAGAACCCCAGTGACTGTGACCTTTGTTCTAAACCCTCTCTGTGACTGTGACCCATTGTTCTAGACCCTCCGCGTGACTGTGAACCATTGTTCTAAACCATCCCCGTGACACTGACCCATTGTTCTAGACCCCCAGTGACTGTGATCTTTGTTCTAAACCCTCCCCGCGACTGAGAACCATTGAACTAGACCCTCCCCGTGACTGTGAACCATTGCTCTAGACCTCCCCGTGACTGTGAACCATTGTTCTAGACCGTCACCGTGACAGTGACCTTTGTTCTAAGCCCTCCTCGTGACTGTGAACCATTGTTCTAGACTGTCACCGTGACGGTGACATTTGTTCTAAACGCCGCCTCGTGACTGTGACCCATTGCTCTAAACCCTCCCCGTGACTGTGACCCATTGCTCTAAAACCTCCCCGTGACTGTGACCCATTGTTCTAAACCATCCCCGTGACACTGACCCATTGTTCTAGACCCCCAGTGACTGTGATCTTTGTTCTAAACCCTCCCCGCGACTGAGAACCATTGAACTAGACCCTCCCCGTGACTGTGAACCATTGCTCTAGACCTCCCCGTGACTGTGAACCATTGTTCTAGACCGTCACCGTGACAGTGACCTTTGTTCTAAGCCCTCCTCGTGACTGTGGCCCATTGTTCTAGACCCTCACCGTGACTGTGAACCATTGTTCAAAAGCCTCCCCGTGACTGTGGCCCCTTGTTCTAGATCGTCCCCGTGACTGTGACCCATTGTTCTAGACCCCCAGTGACTGTGACCTTTGTTAAAAACCCTCCCCGTGACTGTGACTCATTGTTCTAGACCCTCCCCGTGACTGTGACTCATTGTTCTAAACCCTCCCCGTGACTGTGAACCATTGTTCTAGCCCGTCCCCGTGAGTGTGAACCATTGTTCAAGACCCTTCCCGTGACTGTGAACCATTGTTCTAAACCCCCGTGACTGTGATCCATTGTTCTAAACCCCCCCGAGACTGTGATCCATTGTTTTAAACCCTCCCCGTGACTGTGACCCATTGTTCTAGACCCTCCCCCTGACTGTCACCCATTGTTCTCAATCTTCCCATGACTGTGACCCATTGTTCTAAACCCACCCCGTGACTGTGACCCATTGTTCTAGACACCCAGTGTCTGTGACCTTTGTTATAAACCCTCCCCGTGACCCATTGTTCTAGACCCACCCCGTGACTGTGGCCCATTGTTCTAAACCATCCCCGTGACACTGACCCATTGTTCTAGACCCCCAGTGACTGTGACCTTTGTTCTAAACCCTCCCCGCGAATGTGAACCATTGATCTAGCCCCTCCCCGTTACTGTGAACCATTGTTCTAGACCCTCCCCGTGACTGTGAACCATTGTTCTAAACCCACCCCGTGACTGTGACCCATTGTTCTAAAGCCTCCCCGTGACTGTGACCCATTGTTCTAGACCCTCCCCGTGACTGTGAACCATTGTTCCCGACCTCCCCGTGACATTGAACCATTGTTCTAGACCGTCACCGTGACAATGACCTTTGTTCTAAACCCCCCTCGTTACTGTGACCCATTGTTCTAGACCCTCTCCGTGACTGTGAACAATTGTTCAAAAGCCTCCCCGTGACTGTGGCCCCTTGTTCTAGATCGACCCCCTGACTGTGACCCATTGTTCTGGACCCCCAGTGACTGTGACCTTTGTTAAAAACCCTCCCCGTGACTGTGACTCATTGTTCTAGACCCTCCCCGTGACTGTGAACCATTGTTCTAGCCCGTCACCGTGAGTGTGAACCATTGTTCTAGACCCTTCCCGTGACTGTGAACTATTGTTCTAAACCCCCGTGACTGCGATCCATTGTTCTAAACCCCCCGAGACTGTGGTCCATTGTTTTAAACCCTCCCCGTGACGGTGACCCATTGTTCTAGACCCTCCCCCTGACTGTCACCCATTGTTCTCAATCTTCCCATGACTGTGACCCATTGTTCTAAACCCACCCCGTGACTCTGACCCATTGTTCTAGACACCCAGTGACTGTGAACTTTGCTATAAACCCTCCCCGTGACTGTGACCCATTGTTCTAGACCCACCTCGTGACTGTGACCCATTGTTCTCAACCATCCCCGTGACACTGACCCATTGTTCTAGACCCCCAGTGACTGTGACCTTTGTTCTAAACCCTCCCCGCGAATGTGAACCATTGATCTAGCCCATCCCCGTGACTGTGAACCATTGTTCTAGACCCTCACCGTGACTGTGAACCATTGTTCTAAACCCTCCCCGTGACTGTGATCCATTGTTCTAAACCCTCCCCGTGACTGTGACCCATTGTTCTAGACCCTCCCCGTGACTGTCACCCATTGTTCTAAATCCTCCCCGTGACTGTGACCCATTGTTCTAAACCCTCCCCGTGACTGTGACCCATTGTTCTAGACCCTCCCCGTGACTGTGAACCATTGTTCTCGACCTCCCCGTGACTGTGAACCATTGTTCTAGACCGTCACCGTGACAATGACATTTGTTCTAAACCCTCCTCGTGACTGTGACCCATTGTTCTAGACCCTCTCCGTGACTGTGAACCATTGTTCAAAAGCCTCCCCGTGACTGTGGCCCCTTGTTCTCGATCGTCCCCGTGAATGTGACCCATTGTTCTAGACCTCCAGTGACTGTGACATTTGTTAAAAACCCTCCCCATGACTGTGACACATTGTTCTAGACCCTCCCCGTGACTGTGACCCATTGTTCTAAACCCTCCCCGTGACTGTGAACCATTGTTCTAGCCCGTCCCCGTGAGTGTGAACCATTGTTCTAGACACTTCCCGTGACTGTGAGCCATTGTTCTAAACCCCCGTGACTGTGATCCATTGTTATAAACCCCCCGAGACTGTGATCCATTGTTTTAAACCCTCCCCGTGACTGTGACCCATTGTTCTAGACCCTCCCCCTGACTGTCACCCAATGTTCTCAATCTTCCCAAGACTGTGACCCATTGTTCTAAACCCACCCCGTGACTGTGACCCATTGTCCTAGACACCCAGTGACGGTGACCTTTGTTATAAACCCTCCCCGTGACTGTGACCCATTGTTCTAGACCCGCCCCGTGACTGTGACCCATTGTTCTAGGCACCTAGTGACTGTGAACTTTGTTATAAACCCTCCCCGTGACTGTGACCCATTGTTCTAGACCCACATCTTGACTGTGACCCATTGTTCTAAACCCCCCCCGTGGCACTGACCCATTGTTCTAGACCCCCAGTGACTGTGGCCTTTGTTCTAAACCCTCCCCGCGAATGTGAACCATTGATCTAGCCCATCCCCGTGACTGTGAACCATTGTTCTAGACCGTCACCGTGACAATGAACTTTGTTCTAAACCCTCCTCGTGACTGTGACCCATTGTTCTAGTCCCACCCCGTGACTGTGACGCATTGTTCTAAACCATCCCCGTGACTGTGAACCATTGTTCTAGACCGTCACCGTGACAATGAACTTTGTTCTAAACCCTCCTCGTGACTGTGACCCATTGTTCTAGACCCTCTCCGTGACTGTGAACCAGTGTTCCCGTGACTGTGACCCATTGTTCTAGACCCCCAGTGACTGTGACCTTTGTTAAAAACCCTCCCCGTGACTGTGACTCATTGTTCTAGACCCTCCCCGTGACTGTGAACCATTGTTCCCGTGACTGTGACCCATTGTTCTAGACCCCCAGTGACTGTGCCCTTTGTTAAAAATCCTACCCGTGACTGTGACTCATTGTTCTAGACCCTCCCCGTGACTGTGACCCATTGTTCTAAACCCTCCCCGTGACTGTGAACCATTGTTCTAGCCCGTCCCCGTGAGTGTGAACCATTGTTCTAGACCCTTCCCGTGACTGTGAACCATTGTTCTAAACCCCCGTGACTGTGATCCATTGTTCTAAACCCCCCGAGACTGCGATCCATTGTTTTAAACCCTCCCCGTGATTGTGACCCATTGTTCTAGACCCTCCCCCTGACTGTCACCCATTGTTCTCAATCTTCCCATGACTGTGACCCATTGTTCTAAACCCACCCCGTGACTCTGACCCATTGTTCTAGACACCTAGTGACTGTGACCTTTGTTATCAACCCTCCCCGTGACCCATTGTTCTAGACCCACCCCGTGACTGTGACCCATTGTTCTAAACAATCCCCGTGACACTGACCCATTGTTCTAGACCCCCAGTGACTGTGACCTTTGTTCTAAACCCTCCCCGCGAATGTGAACCATTGATCTAGCCCCTCCCCGTGACTGTGAACCATTGTTCTAGACCCTCCCCGTGACTGTGAAACATTGTTTTAAACCCTCCCCGTGACTGTGACCCATTGTTCTAAACCCTCCCCGTGACTGTGACCCATTGTTCTAGCCCCTCCCCGTGACTGTCACACATTGTTCTAAATCCTCCCCGTGACTGTGACCCATTGTTCTAAACCCTCCCCGTGACTGTGACCCGTTGTTGTAGTCCCCCAGTGACTGTGACCTTTGTTCTAAACCCTCTCTGTGACTGTGACCCATTGTTCTAGACCCTCCCCGTGACTGTGAACCATTGTTCGCGACCTCCCCGTGACTGTGAACCATTGTTCTAGACCGTCACCGTGACAGTGACCTTTGTTCTAAACCCTCCTCGTGACTGTGACCCATTGTTCTAGCCCGTCCACGTGAGTGTGAACCATTGTTCAAGACCCTTCCCGTGACTGTGAGCCATTGTTCTAAACCCCCGTGACTGTGATCCATTGTTCTAAACCCCCCGAGACTGTAATCCATTGTTTTTAACCCTCCCCGTGACTGTGACCCATTGTTCTAGACCCTCCCCCTGACTGTCACCCATTGTTCTCAATCTTCCCATGACTGTGACCCATTGTTCTAAACCCTCCCCGTGACTGTGACACATTGTTCTAGAACCCCAGTGACTGTGACCTTTGTTCTAAACCCTCTCTGTGACTGTGACCCATTGTTCTAGACCCTCCGCGTGACTGTGAACCATTGTTCTCGACCTCCTCGTGACTGTGAACCATTGTTCTAGACTGTCACCGTGACGGTGACATTTGTTCTAAACGCCGCCTCGTGACTGTGACCCATTGCTCTAAACCCTCCCCGTGACTGTGACCCATTGCTCTAAAACCTCCCCGTGACTGTGACCCATTGTTCTAAACCATCCCCGTGACACTGACCCATTGTTCTAGACCCCCAGTGACTGTGATCTTTGTTCTAAACCCTCCCCGCGACTGAGAACCATTGAACTAGACCCTCCCCGTGACTGTGAACCATTGCTCTAGACCTCCCCGTGACTGTGAACCATTGTTCTAGACCGTCACCGTGACAGTGACCTTTGTTCTAAGCCCTCCTCGTGACTGTGGCCCATTGTTCTAGACCCTCACCGTGACTGTGAACCATTGTTCAAAAGCCTCCCCGTGACTGTGGCCCCTTGTTCTAGATCGTCCCCGTGACTGTGACCCATTGTTCTAGACCCCCAGTGACTGTGACCTTTGTTAAAAACCCTCCCCGTGACTGTGACTCATTGTTCTAGACCCTCCCCGTGACTGTGACTCATTGTTCTAAACCCTCCCCGTGACTGTGAACCATTGTTCTAGCCCGTCCCCGTGAGTGTGAACCATTGTTCAAGACCCTTCCCGTGACTGTGAACCATTGTTCTAAACCCCCGTGACTGTGATCCATTGTTCTAAACCCCCCCGAGACTGTGATCCATTGTTTTAAACCCTCCCCGTGACTGTGACCCATTGTTCTAGACCCTCCCCCTGACTGTCACCCATTGTTCTCAATCTTCCCATGACTGTGACCCATTGTTCTAAACCCACCCCGTGACTGTGACCCATTGTTCTAGACACCCAGTGACTGTGACCTTTGTTATAAACCCTCCCCGTGACCCATTGTTCTAGACCCACCCCGTGACTGTGGCCCATTGTTCTAAACCATCCCCGAGACACTGACCCATTGTTCTAGACCCCCAGTGACTGTGACCTTTGTTCTAAACCCTCCCCGCGAATGTGAACCATTGATCTAGCCCCTCCCCGTTACTGTGAACCATTGTTCTAGACCCTCCCCGTGACTGTGAACCATTGTTCTAAACCCACCCCGTGACTGTGACCCATTGTTCTAAAGCCTCCCCGTGACTGTGACCCATTGTTCTAGACCCTCCCCGTGACTGTGAACCATTGTTCCCGACCTCCCCGTGACATTGAACCATTGTTCTAGACCGTCACCGTGACTATGACCTTTGTTCTAAACCCTCCTCGTTACTGTGACCCATTGTTCTAGACCCTCTCCGTGACTGTGAACAATTGTTCAAAAGCCTCCCCGTGACTGTGGCCCCTTGTTCTAGATCGACCCCCTGACTGTGACCCATTGTTCTGGACCCCCAGTGACTGTGACCTTTGTTAAAAACCCTCCCCGTGACTGTGACTCATTGTTCTAGACCCTCCCCGTGACTGTGAACCATTGTTCTAGCCCGTCCCCGTGAGTGTGAACCATTGTTCTAGACCCCCCCGTGACTGTCACCCAATGTTCTCAATCTTCCCATGACTGTGACCCATTGTTCTAAACCCACCCCGTGACTGTGACCCATTGTTCTAGACACCCAGTGAATGTGACCTTTGTTATAAACCCTCCCCGTGACTGTGACCCATTGTTCTAGACCCACCCCGTGACTGTGACCCATTGTTCTAAACCATCCCCGTGACTGTGAACCATTGTTCTAGACCGTCACCGTGACAATGACCTTTGTTCTAAACCCTCCTCGTGACTGTTACCCATTGTTCTAGACCCTCTTCGTGTCTGTGAACCGTTGTTCAAAAGCCTCCCCGTGACTAAGGCCCCTTGTTCTAGATCGTGCTCGTGACTGTGACCCATTGTTCTAGACCCCCGTGACTGTGATCCATTGTTCTAAAACCCCCGTGAACGTGACTCATTGTTCTAAACCCACCGTGGCTCTGACCCATTGTTCTAAACCCCCCGTGACTGTGACCCATTGTTCTAAACCCTCCCCGTGACTGTGGCCCATTGTTCTAAATCCTCCCCGTGACTGTGAACCATTGTTCTAAACCCCCGTGACTGTGACCATTGTTCTAGACCTCCCCGTGACTGTGACCCATTGTTCTAGACTCCCGCGTGATTGTGCGCATTGTTCTAGACTCCCCAGTGACTGACCATTGTTCTAAACCCTCCCCGTGAATGTGACTCATTGTTATAGACCCCCCGTGACTGTGACCCATTGTTCTAGACCCTCCCCGTGACTGTGACCCATTGTTCTAAACCCTCTACGTGACTCTGACCTGTGTTCTAAACACTACCCGTGACTGTGACCCATTGTTCTAAACCCTCCCCGTGACTGGGACCCATTGTTCTAAACCCTCCCCGTGACTGTGTCCCATTGTTCTACCCCCCCCCATGACTGTGACGATAGTTCTAAACCCTCCCCGTGACAGTGAACCATTGATCTAGCCCCTCCCCGTGACTGTGACCATTGTTCTAAACCCTCCCCATGACTGTGATCCATTGTTCTAAACCCTCCCCATGACTGTGACCCATTGTTCTAAACACTCCCCGTGACTGCGACCCATTGTCCTGAACCCTCCCCGTGACTCTGACCTTTGATATAAACCCTCCCCGTGACTCTGACGTTTTTTCTAAACCCTCTACATGACTGCGACCTATTGTTCTAGACCCCCCGTGACTGTGATACATTGTTGTAAACCCTCCATATGACTGTGACCCATTGTTCTATACTTCCCCGTGACTGTGACCTATTGTTCTAAACCCTCCCCGTGACTGTGACCCATTGTTCTAGACGGTCCCCTTGAATGTAACGCATTGTTCTAGACGGTCGCCGTGTTTGTGACCATTGTTTCTCAACCGCCCTCGGTGCCTTTGACCCACTGTTCTAAACCCTCCCCGTGACTGTGACCCATTGTTCTAAACCCTCCCCGTGACTGTGACCCATTGTTCTAGACCCCCCGTGAGTGTGACCCATTGTTCTAGAATGACTCGTGACTGTGACCCATTGTTCTAGACCCTCCCCGCGTCTGTGGCCCATTGTTCTAGACACCCAGTGACTGTGAGCCATTGTTCTAGACTCCGCTGTGACTGTGATCCATTGTTCTAAACCCCCCGTGACTGTGACCCATTGTTCTAAACCCCCCGTGCCTGTGATCCATTTTCTAGACTCCCCCGTGACTGTGGCCCATTGTTCTAAACCATCCCCGTGACTGTGACCCCTTGTTCTAGACTCCCCCGTGACTGTGACCCATTGTTCTAAACCCTCCCCGTGACTGACCCATTGTTCTAGACACCCAGTGACTGTGACATTTGTTATAAACCCTCCCCGCGAATGTGAACCATTGATGTAGCCCCTCCCCGTGACTGTGAACCATTGTTCTAGACCCTCCCAGTGACTGTGAACCATTGTTCTAAACCCTCCCCGTGACTGTGACCCATTGTTCTCAACCCTCCCCGTGACTGTGACCCATTGTTCTAGACCCTCCCCGTGACTGTCACCCATTGTTCTAAATCCTCCCCGTGACTGTGACCCATTGTTCTAAACCCTCCCCGTGACTGTGACCCATTGTTCTAGACCCTCCCCGTGACTGTGAACCATTGTTCCCGACCTCCCCGTGACTGTGAACCATTGTTCTAGACCGTCACCGTGACAATGACCTTTGTCCTAAACCCTCCTCGTGACTGTGACCCATTGTTCTAAACCCTCTCCGTGACTGTGAACAATTGTTCAAAAGCCTCCCCGTGACTGTGGCCCCTTGTTCTAGATCGACCCCCTGACTGTGACCCATTGTTCTGGACCCCCAGTGACTGTGACCTTTGTTAAAAACCCTCCCCGTGACTGTGACTCATTGTTCTAGACCCTCCCCGTGACTGTGAACCATTGTTCTAGCCCGTCCCCGTGAGTGTGAACCATTGTTCTAGACCCTTACCGTGACTGTGATCCATTGTTCTAAACCCCCCGAGACTGTGATCCATTGTTTTAAACCCTCCCCGTGACTGTGACCCATTGTTCTCGACCCCCCCGTGACGGTCACCCAATGTTCTCAATCTTCCCATGACTGTGACCCATTGTTCTAAACCCACCCCGTGACTGTGACCCATTGTTCTAGACACCCAGTGAATGTGACCTTTGTTATAAACCCTCCCCGTGACTGTGACCCATTGTTCTAGACCCACCCCGTGACTGTGACCCATTGTTCTAAACCATCCCCGTGACTGTGAACCATTGTTCTAGACCGTCACCGTGACAATGACCTTTGTTCTAAACCCTCCTCGTGACTGTTACCCATTGTTCTAGACCCTCTTCGTGTCTGTGAACCATTGTTCAAAAGCCTCCCCGTGACTAAGGCCCCTTGTTCTAGATCGTGCCCGTGACTGTGACCCATTGTTCTAGACCCCCAGTGACTGTGACCTTTGTTAAAAACCCTCCCCGTGACTGTGACTCATTGTTCTAAACCCTCCCCGTGACTGTGAACAATTGTTCTAGCCCGTCCCCGTGAGTGTGAACCATTGTTCTAGACCCTTCCCGTGACTGTGAACCATTGTTCTAAACCCCCGTGACTGTGATCCATTGTTCTAAACCCCCCGAGACTGTGATCCATTGTTTTAAACCCTCCCCGTGACTGTGACCCATTGTTCTAGACCCTCCCCCTGACTGTCACACATTGTTCTCAATCTTCCCATGACTGTGACCCATTGTTCTAAACCCACCCCGTGACTGTGACCCATTGTTCTAGACACACAGTGACTGTGACCTTTGTTATAAACCCTCCCCGTGACTGTGACCCATTGTTCTAGACCCTCCCCGTGACTGTCACCCATTGTTCTAAATCCTCCCCGTGACTGTGACCCATTGTTCTAAACCCTCCCCGTGACTGTGACCCATTGTTCTAGACACACCCCGTGACTGTGACCCATTGTTCTAAACCATCCCCGTGACTGTGAACCATTTTTCTAGACCGTCACCGTGACAATGAACTTTGTTCTAAACCCTCCTCGTGACTGTGACCCATTGTTCTAGACCCTCTCCGTGACTGTGAACCATTGTTCAAAAGCCTCCCCGTGACTGTGGCCCCTTGTTCTAGATCGTACCCGTGACTGTGACCCATTGTTCTAGACCCCCAGTGGCTGTGACCTTTGTTAAAAAAACCTCCCCGTGACTGTGACACATTGTTCTAGACCCTCCCCGTGACTGTGACCCATTGTTCCAAACCCTCCCCGTGACTGTGAACCATTGTTCTAGCCCGTCCCCGTGAGTGTGAACCATAGTTCTCGACCCTTCCCGTGACTGTGAACCATTGTTCTAAACCCCCGTGACTGTGATCCATTGTTCTAAACCCCCCGAGACTGTGATCCATTGTTTTAAACCCTCACCGTGACTGTGACCCATTGTTCTAGACCCTCCCAGTGACTGTGAACCATTGTTCTAAACCCTCCCCGTGACTGTGACCCATTGTTCTAAACCCTCCCCGTGACTGTGACCCATTGTTCTAGACCCTCCCCGTGACTGTCACCCATTGTTCTAAATCCTCCCCGTGACTGTGACCCATTGTTCTAAACCCTCCCCGTGACTGTGACCCATTGTTCTAGACCCTCCCCGTGACTGTGAACCATTGTTCCCGACCTCCCCGTGACTGTGAACCATTGTTCTAGACCGTCACCGTGACAATGACCTTTGTCCTAAACCCTCCTCGTGACTGTGACCCATTGTTCTAGACCCTCTCCGTGACTGTGAACAATTGTTCAAAAGCCTCCCCGTGACTGTGGCCCCTTGTTCTAGATCGACCCCCTGACTGTGACCCATTGTTCTGGACCCCCAGTGACTGTGACCTTTGTTAAAAACCCTCCCCGTGACTGTGACTCATTGTTCTAGACCCTCCCCGTGACTGTGAACCATTGTTCTAGCCCGTCCCCGTGAGTGTGAACCATTGTTCTAGACCCTTACCGTGACTGTGATCCATTGTTCTAAACCCCCCGAGACTGTGATCCATTGTTTTAAACCCTCCCCGTGACTGTGACCCATTGTTCTCGATCCCCCCGTGACGGTCACCCAATGTTCTCAATCTTCCCATGACTGTGACCCATTGTTCTAAACCCACCCCGTGACTGTGACCCATTGTTCTAGACACCCAGTGAATGTGACCTTTGTTATAAACCCTCCCCGTGACTGTGACCCATTGTTCTAGACCCACCCCGTGACTGTGACCCATTGTTCTAAACCATCCCCGTGACTGTGAACCATTGTTCTAGACCGTCACCGTGACAATGACCTTTGTTCTAAACCCTCCTCGTGACTGTTACCCATTGTTCTAGACCCTCTTCGTGTCTGTGAACCATTGTTCAAAAGCCTCCCCGTGACTAAGGCCCCTTGTTCTAGATCGTGCCCGTGACTGTGACCCATTGTTCTAGACCCCCAGTGACTGTGACCTTTGTTAAAAACCCTCCCCGTGACTGTGACTCATTGTTCTAAACCCTCCCCGTGACTGTGAACAATTGTTCTAGCCCGTCCCCGTGAGTGTGAACCATTGTTCTAGACCCTTCCCGTGACTGTGAACCATTGTTCTAAACCCCCGTGACTGTGATCCATTGTTCTAAACCCCCCGAGACTGTGATCCATTGTTTTAAACCCTCCCCCTGACTGTGACCCATTGTTCTAGACCCTCCCCCTGACTGTCACACATTGTTCTCAATCTTCCCATGACTGTGACCCATTGTTCTAAACCCACCCCGTGACTGTGACCCATTGTTCTAGACACACAGTGACTGTGACCTTTGTTATAAACCCTCCCCGTGACTGTGACCCATTGTTCTAGACCCTCCCCGTGACTGTCACCCATTGTTCTAAATCCTCCCCGTGACTGTGACCCATTGTTCTAAACCCTCCCCGTGACTGTGACCCATTGTTCTAGACCCACCCCGTGACTGTGACCCATTGTTCTAAACCATCCCCGTGACTGTGAACCATTGTTCTAGACCGTCACCGTGACAATGAACTTTGTTCTAAACCCTCCTCGTGACTGTGACCCATTGTTCTAGACCCTCTCCGTGACTGTGAACCATTGTTCAAAAGCCTCCCCGTGACTGTGGCCCCTTGTTCTAGATCGTACCCGTGACTGTGACCCATTGTTCTAGACCCCCAGTGGCTGTGACCTTTGTTAAAAAAAACTCCCCGTGACTGTGACACATTGTTCTAGACCCTCCCCGTGACTGTGACCCATTGTTCCAAACCCTCCCCGTGACTGTGAACCATTGTTCTAGCCCGTCCCCGTGAGTGTGAACCATAGTTCTCGACCCTTCCCGTGACTGTGAACCATTGTTCTAAACCCCCGTGACTGTGATCCATTGTTCTAAACCCCCCGAGACTGTGATCCATTGTTTTAAACCCTCCCCGTGACTGTGACCCATTGTTCTAGACCCTCCCCCTGACTGTCACCCAATGTTCTCAATCTTCCCATGACTGTGACCCATTGTTCTAGACCCCCAGTGACTGTGACCTTTGTTCTAAACCCTCCCCGCGAATGTGAACCATTGATCTAGCCCCTCCCCGTGACTGTGAACCATTGTTCTAGACCCTCCCCGTGACTGTGAACCATTGTTCTAAACCCTCCGCGTGACTGTGACCCATTGTTCTAAACCCTCCCCGTGACTGTGACCCATTGTTCTAGACCCTCCCCGTGACTGTCACACATTGTTCTAAATCCTCCCCGTGACTGTGACCCATTGTTCTAAACCGTGACTGTGACCCATTGTTCTACACCCTCCCCGTGACTGTAAACCATTGTTCCTGACCTCCCCGTGACTGTGCACCATTGTTCTAGACCCTCTTCGTGACTGTGAACCATTGTTCAGAAGCCTCCCCGTGACTGTGGCCCCTTGTTCTAGATCGACCCCGTGACTGTGACCCATTGTTCTAGACCCCCAGTGACTGTGACCTTTGTTAAAAACCCTCCCTGTGACTGTGACTCATTGTTCTAGACCCTCCCCGTGACTGTGAACCATTGTTCTAAACCCCCGTGACTGTGATCCATTGCTCTAAACCCCCCGAGACTGTGATCGATTGTTTTAAACCCTCCCCGTGACTGTGACCCATTGTTCTAGACCCTCCCCCTGACTGTCACCCAATGTTCTCAATCTTCCCATGACTGTGGCCCATTGTTCTAAACCCACCCCGTGACTGTGACCCATTGTTCTAGACACCCAGTGACTGTGACCTTTGTTATAAACCCTCCCCGTGACTGTGACCCATTGTTCTAGACCCACCCCGTGACTGTGACCCATTGTTCTAAACCATCCGCGTGACTGTGAACCATTGTTCTAGACCGTCACCGTGACAATGACCTTTGTTCTAAACCCTCCTCGTGGCTGTTACCCATTGTTCTATACCCGCTCCGTGACTGTGAACCATTGTTCAAAAGCCTCCCCGTGACTGTGGCCCCTTGTTCTAAATCATCCCCGTGCCTGTGACCCATTGTTCTAGACCCTCCCCGTGACTGTGACTCGTTGTTCTAGACCTTCCCCGTGACTGTGACCCATTGTTCTAAACCCTCCCCGTGACTGTGAACCATTGTTCTAGCCCGTCCCCGTGAGTGTGACCCATTGTTCTAGACCCTTCCCGTGACTGTGAACTATTGTTCTAAACCCCCGTGACTGTGATCCATTGTTCTAAACCCCCCGAGACTGTGATCCATTGTTTTAAACCCTCCCCGTGACTGTGACCCATTGTTCTAGACCCTCCCCCTGACTGTCACCCATTGTTCTCAATCTTCCCATGACTGTGACCCATTGTTCTAAACCCACCCCGTGACTGCGACCCATTGTTCTAGGCACCCAGTGACTGTGAACTTTGCTATAAACCCTCCCCGTGACTGTGACCCATTGTTCTAGACCCACCTCGTGACTGTGACCCATTGTTCTAAACCATCCCCGTGACACTGACCCATTGTTCTAGACCCCCAGTGACTGTGACCTTTGTTCTAAACCCTCCCCGCGAATGTGAACCATTGATCTAGCCCATCCCCGTGACTGTGAACCATTGTTCTAGACCCTCCCCGTGACTGTGAACCATTGTTCTAAACCCTCCCCGTGACTGTGATCCATTGTTCTAGGCCCTCCCCGTGACTGTCACCCATTGTTCTAAATCCTCCCCGTGACTGTGACCCATTGTTCTAAACCCTCCCCGTGACTGTGACCCATTGTTCTAGACCCTCCCCGTGACTGTGAACCATTGTTCTCGACCTCCCCGTGACTGTGAACCATTGTTCTAGACCGTCACCGTGACAATGACATTTGTTCTAAACCCTCCTCGTGACTGTGACCCATTGTTCTAGACCCTCTCCGTGACTGTGAACCATTGTTCAAAAGCCTCCCCGTGACTGTGGCCCCTTGTTCTAGATCGTCCCCGTGACTGTGACCCATTGTTCTAGACCTCCAGTGACTGTGACCTTTGTTAAAAACCCTCCCCATGACTGTGACACATTGTTCTAGACCCTCCCCGTGACTGTGACCCATTGTTCTAAACCCTCCCCGTGACTGTGAACCATTGTTCTAGCCCGTCCCCGTGAGTGTGAACCATTGTTCCAGACCCTTCCCGTGACTGTGAGCCATTGTTCTAAACCCCCGTGACTGTGATCCATTGTTGTAAACCCCCCGAGACTGTGATCCATTGTTTTAAACCCTCCCCGTGACTGTGACCCATTGTTCTAGACCCTCCCCCTGACTGTCAGCCAATGTTCTCTATCTTCCCAAGACTGTGACCCATTGTTCTAAACCCACCCCGTGACTGTGACCCATTGTCCTAGACACCCAGTGACGGTGACCTTTGTTATAAACCCTCCCCGTGACTGTGACCCATTGTTCTAGACCCGCCCCGTGACTGTGACCCATTGTTCTAGGCACCTAGTGACTGTGAACTTTGTTATAAACCCTCCCCGTGACTGTGACCCATTGTCCTAGACCCACCTCTTGACTGTGACCCATTGTTCTAAACCCTCCCCGTGGCACTGACCCATTGTTCTAGACCCCCAGTGACTGTGGCCTTTGTTCTAAACCCTCCCCGCGAATGTGAACCATTGATCTAGCCCATCCCCGTGACTGTGAACCATTGTTCTAGACCGTCACCGTGACAATGAACTTTGTTCTAAACCCTCCTCGTGACTGTGACCCATTGTTCTAGTCCCACCCCGTGACTGTGACGCATTGTTCTAAACCATCCCCGTGACTGTGACCCATTGTTCTAGTCCCACCCCGTGACTGTGACGCATTGTTCTAAACCATCCCCGTGACTGTGAACCATTGTTCTAGACCGTCACCGTGACAATGAACTTTGTTCTAAACCCTCCTCGTGACTGTGACCCATTGTTCTAGACCCTCTCCGTGACTGTGAACCATTGTTCCCGTGACTGTGACCCATTGTTCTAGACCCCCAGTGACTGTGACCTTTGTTAAGAACCCTCCCCGTGACTGTGACACATTGTTCTAGACCCTCCCCGTGACTGTGAACCATTGTTCCCGTGACTGTGACCCATTGTTCTAGACCCCCAGTGACTGTGACCTTTGTTAAAAACCCTACCCGTGACTGTGACACATTGTTCTAGACCCTCCCCGTGACTGTGACCCATTGTTCTAAACCCTCCCCGTGACTGTGAACCATTGTTCTAGCCCGTCCCCGTGAGTGTGAACCATTGTTCTAGACCCTTCCCGTGACTGTGAACCATTGTTCTAAACCCCCGTGACTGTGATCCATTGTTCTAAACCCCCCGAGACTGTGATCCATTGTTTTAAACCCTCCCCGTGACTGTGACCCATTGTTCTAGACCCTCCCCCTGACTGTCACCCATTGTTCTCAATCTTCCCATGACTGTGACCCATTGTTCTAAACCCACCCCGTGACTCTGACCCATTGTTCTAGACACCTAGTGACTGTGACCTTTGTTATCAACCCTCCCCGTGACCCATTGTTCTAGACCCACCCCGTGACTGTGACCCATTGTTCTAAACAATCCCCGTGACACTGACCCATTGTTCTAGACCCCCAGTGACTGTGACCTTTGTTCTAAACCCTCCCCGCGAATGTGAACCATTGATCTAGCCCCTCCCCGTGACTGTGAACCATTGTTCTAGACCCTCCCCGTGACTGTGAAACATTGTTTTAAACCCTCCCCGTGACTGTGACCCATTGTTCTAAACCCTCCCCGTGACTGTGACCCATTGTTCTAGCCCCTCCCCGTGACTGTCACACATTGTTCTAAATCCTCCCCGTGACTGTGACCCATTGTTCTAAACCCTCCCCGTGACTGTGACCCTTTGTTGTAGTCCCCCAGTGACTGTGACCTTTGTTCTAAACCCTCTCTGTGACTGTGACCCATTGTTCTAGACCCTCCCCGTGACTGTGAACCATTGTTCGCGACCTCCCCGTGACTGTGAACCATTGTTCTAGACCGTCACCGTGACAGTGACCTTTGTTCTAAACCCTCCTCGTGACTGTGACCCATTGTTCAAGACCCTCTCCGTGACTGTGAACCATTGTTCAAAAGCCTCCCCGTGACTGTGGCCCCTTGTTCTAGATCGTCCCCGTGACTGTGACCCATTGTTCTAGACCCCCAGTGACTGTGACCTTTGTTCTAAACCTTCTCTGTGACTGTGACCCATTGTTCTAGACCCTCCGCGTGACTGTGAACCATTGTTCTCGACCTCCTCGTGACTGTGAACCATTGTTCTAGACTGTCACCGTGACAGTGACATTTGTTCTTAACGCCGCCTCGTGACTGTGACCCATTGTTCTAGACCCTCTCCGTGACTGTGAACCATTGTTCAAAATCCTCCCCGTGACTGTGGCCCCTTGTTCTAGATCGTCCCCGTGACTTTGACTCTAGACCACCAGTGACTGTGACCTTTGTTAAAAAACCTCCCTGTGACTGTGACTCATTGTTCTAGTCCCTCCCCGTGACTGTGACCCATTGTTCTAAACCCTTCCCTTGACTGTGATCTATTGTTCCAAACCCCCCGAGACTGTGATACATTGTTCTAAACTCTCCACGTGGCTGTGACATTTGTTCTAGACTTCCCCGTGACTGTGACCAATTGTTCTACCCCCATCCCGTGACTGTGACCCACTGTTCTAGACCCCCCTTGACTATGACCCATTATTCTAAACCCTCCCCGTGACTGTGACTCATTGTTCTAGACGGTCCCCGTGACTGTAACGCATTGTTCTAGAGGGTCCCCGTGTCCGTGACCATTGTTCTTCAACCGCCCTCGGTGCCTTTGACCCACTGTTCTAAACCCCCCCCCGTGACTGTGACCCATTGTTCTAGACTCCCCCGTGACTGTGACCCATTGTTCTAGACACTCCCCGTGTCTGTGAGCATTGTTCCTCAACCCCCCCGTGACTTTGACCCACTGTTCTAAACCCTCCCCGTGACTGTGACCAATTGTTCTAGACCCCACGCGACTGTGACCCATTGTTCTAGAATGACTCGTGACTGTGACCCATTAATCTAGACCATCCCCGTGTCGGTGGCCCATTGTTCTAGACTACCCTGAGGCAGTGGCCAATTGCTCTAGACCCCCGTGACTGTGACCCATTGTTCTAAACCCTCCGTAGACGGTGATCCATTGTTCTGAACTCCCCCGTGACTGTGACCCATTGTTCTAAACCCTCCCCGTGACTGTGACCCATTGCTCTAAAACCTCCCCGTGACTGTGACCCATTGTTCTAGACCTCCAGTGACTGTGACCTTTGTTAAAAACCCTCCCCATGACTGTGACACATTGTTCTAGACCCTCCCCGTGACTGTGACCCATTGTTCTAAACCCTCCCCGTGACTGTGAACCATTGTTCTAGCCCGTCCCCGTGAGTGCGAACCATTGTTCTAGACCCTTCCCGTGACTGTGAGCCATTGTTCTAAACCCCCGTGACTGTGATCCATTGTTATAAACCCCCCGAGACTGTGATCCATTGTTTTAAACCCTCCCCGTGACTGTGACCCATTGTTCTAGACCCTCCCCCTGACTGTCACCCAATGTTCTCAATCTTCCCAAGACTGTGACCCATTGTTCTAAACCCACCCCGTGACTGTGACCCATTGTCCTAGACACCCAGTGACTGTGACCTTTGTTATAAACCCTCCCCGTGACTGTGACCCATTGTTCTAGACCCGCCCCGTGACTGTGACCCATTGTTCTAGGCACCTAGTGACTGTGAACTTTGTTATAAACCCTCCCCGTGACTGTGACCCATTGTTCTAGACCCACCTCGTGACTGTGACCCATTGTTCTAAACCCTCCCCGTGGCACTGACCCATTGTTCTAGACCCCCAGTGACTGTGGCCTTTGTTCTAAACCCTCCCCGCGAATGTGAACCATTGATCTAGCCCATCCCCGTGACTGTGAACCATTGTTCTAGACCGTCACCGTGACAATGAACTTTGTTCTAAACCCTCCTCGTGACTGTGACCCATTGTTCTAGTCCCACCCCGTGACTGTGACGCATTGTTCTAAACCATCCCCGTGACTGTGAACCATTGTTCTAGACCGTCACCGTGACAATGAACTTTGATCTAAACCCTCCTCGTGACTGTGACCCATTGTTCTAGACCCTCTCCGTGGCTGTGAACCATTGTTCCCGTGACTGTGACCCATTGTTCTAGACCCCCAGTGACTGTGACCTTTGTTAAAAACCCTCCCCGTGACTGTGACTCATTGTTCTCGACCCTCCCCGTGACTGTGAACCATTGTTCCCGTGACTGTGGCCCATTGTTCTAGACCCCCAGTGACTGTGCCCTTTGTTAAAAACCCTACCCGTGACTGTGACTCATTGTTCTAGACCCTCCCCGTGACTGTGACCCATTGTTCTAAACCCTCCCCGTGACTGTGAACCATTGTTCTAACCCGTCCCCGTGAGTGTGAACCATTGTTCTAGACCCTTCCCGTGACTGTAAACCATTGTTCTAAACCCCCGTGACTGTGATCCATTGTTCTAAACCCCCCGAGACTGTGATCCATTGTTTTAAACCCTCCCCGTGACTGTGACCCATTGTTCTAGACCCTCCCCCTGACTGTCACCCATTGTTCTCAATCTTCCCATGACTGTGACCCATTGTTCTAAACAATCCCCGTGACACTGACCCAATGTTCTAGACCCCCAGTGACTGTGACCTTTGTTCTAAACCCCCCCCGCGAATGTGAACCATTGATCTAGCCCCTCCCCGTGACTGTGAACCATTGTTCTAGACCCTCCCCGTGACTGTGAACCATTGTTCTAAACCCTCCCCGTGACTGTGACCCATTGTTCTAAACCCTCCCCGTGACTGTGACCCATTGTTCTAGACCCTCCCCGTGCCTGTCACACATTGTTCTAAATCCTCCCCGTGACTGTGACCCATTGTTCTAAACCCTCCCAGTGACTGTGACCCATTGTTCTAAACCCTCCCCGTGACTGTGAACCATTGTTGTAGTCCCCCAGTGACTGTGACCTTTGTTCTAAACCCTCTCTGTGACTGTGACCCATTGTTCTAGACCCTCCCCGTGACTGTGAACCATTGTTCGCGACCTCCCCGTGACTGTGAACCATTGTTCTAGACCGTCACCGTGACAGTGACCTTTGTTCTAAACCCTCCTCGTGACTGTGACCCATTGTTCAAGACCCTCTCCGTGACTGTGAACCATTGTTCAAAAGCCTTCCCCGTGACTGTGGCCCCTTGTTCTAGATCGTCCCCGTGACTGTGACCCATTGTTCTAGACCCCCAGTGACTGTGACCTTTGTTTAAAACCCTCCCCGTGACTGTGACTCATTGTTCTAGACCCTCCCCGTGACTGTGACCCATTGTTCTAAACCTTCCCCGTGAATGTGAACCATTGTTCTAGCCCGTCCCCGTGAGTGTGAACCATTGTTCAAGACCCTTCCCGTGACTGTGAACCATTGTTCTAAACCCCCGTGACTGTGATCCATTGTTCTAAACCCCCCGAGACTGTGATCCATTGTTTTAAACCCTCCCCGTGACTGTGACCCATTGTTCTAGACCCTCCCCCTGACTGTCACCCATTGTTCTCAATCTTCCCATGACTGTGACCCATTGTTCTAAACCCTCCCCGTGACTGTGACCCATTGTTCTAGAACCCCAGTGACTGTGACCTTTGTTCTAAACCCTCTCTGTGACTGTGACCCATTGTTCTAGACCCTCCGCGTGACTGTGAACCATTGTTCTCGACCTCCTCGTGACTGTGAACCATTGTTCTAGACTGTCACCGTGACGGTGACATTTGTTCTATACGCCGCCTCGTGACTGTGACCCATTGCTCTAAACCCTCCCCGTGACTGTGACCCATTGCTCTAAAACCTCCCCGTGACTGTGACCCATTGTTCTAAACCATCCCCGTGACACTGACCCATTGTTCTAGACCCCCAGTGACTGTGATCTTTGTTCTAAACCCTCCCCGCGACTGAGAACCATTGAACTAGACCCTCCCCGTGACTGTGAACCATTGCTCTAGACCTCCCCGTGACTGTGAACCATTGTTCTAGACCGTCACCGTGACAGTGACCTTTGTTCTAAGCCCCCCTCGTGACTGTGGCCCCTTGTTCTAGATCGTCCCCGTGACTGTGACCCATTGTTCTAGACCCCCAGTGACTGTGACCTTTGATAAAAACCCTCCCCGTGACTGTGACTCATTGTTCTAGACCCTCCCCGTGACTGTGACTCATTGTTCTAAACCCTCCCCGTGACTGTGAACCATTGTTCTAGCCCGTCCCCGTGAGTGTAAACCATTGTTCTAGACCCTTCCCATGACTGTGAACCATTGTTCTAAACCCCCGTGACTGTGATCCATTGTTCTAAACCCCCCCCCCCGAGGCTGTGATCCATTGTTTTAAACCCTCCCCGTGACTGTGACCCATTGTTCTAGACCCTCCCCCTGACTGTCACCCATTGTTCTCAATCTTCCCATGACTGTGACCCATTGTTCTAAACCCACCCCGTGACTGTGACCCATTGTTCTAGACACCCAGTGACTGTGACCTTTGTTATAAACCCTCCCCGTGACCCATTGTTCTAGACCCACCCCGTGACTGTGCCCCATTGTTCTAAACCATCCCCGTGACACTGACCCATTGTTCTAGACCCCCAGTGACTGTGACCTTTGTTCTAAACCCTCCCCGCGAATGTGAACCATTGATCTAGCCCCTCCCCGTGACTGTGAACCATTGTTCTAGACCCTCCCCGTGACTGTGAACCATTGTTCTAAACCCACCCCGTGACTGTGACCCATTGTTCTAAACCCTAGAAGTGACTGTGCCCCATTGTTCTAAACCCTCCCCATGACTGTGACCCATTGGTCTAGACTCCCCCGTGACTGTGACCCATTGTTCTAAACCCTCCCCGTGTCTGTGAGCTATTGTTCTAAAACCTCCCCATGACTGTGACCCATTGTTCTAAACCCCCCCGTGCCTGTGACGCATTGTTCTAGACACTCCGCGTGACTGTGACCCATTATTCTAGACTCTCCCCGTGACAGTGACCCATTGTTCTAAACTCTCCCCGTGACTGTGACCCATTGTTCGAAACCCCCCGTGACTGTTATCCATTGCTCTAAACCCTCCCCGTGACTGCGAGCCATTGTTCTAGACCCCCGTCACTGTGACCCATTGTTCTAAACCCTGTCCGTGACTGAGATCCATTGTTCTAGACCCTCCGTGACTGTGACCCATTGTTCTAACCCTCCCCATGACTGTGACCCATTGTTCTCGACCCCCCCCCCCCCGTGAATGTAACGCTTTGTTGTAGACCCTTCGCGTGACTGTTGACAATTGGTCTACACTACCCCGCGACTTTGCCCCATGGTTCTAACACCCCCCCATGACTGTGGCGATTGTTCTAAAAGCTCCCCGTGACTGTGAGCCATTGTTCTAGACCCCCGTCACTGTGACCCATTGTGCTAAACCCTCCCCATGACTGTGACCCATTGTTCTCTACCCCCCCGTGACTGTGATGCTTTGTTCTAGACCCTTCGCGTGACTGTTGACAATTGTTCTAGACTACCCCGTGACTTTGACCCATGGTTCTAACACCCCCCCCCCATGACTGTGGCGATTGTTCTAAAACCTCCCCATGACTGTGAACCATTGTTCTAAACCCTCCCCGTGACTGTGACCCATTGTTCTAGACCCCCGCGAGATGTGACCCATTGTTCTAGACACTCCGCGTGACTGTGATCCATTGTTCTAGACTCCTACGTGACTGTGAACCATTGTTCTAAACCCCCTGTGACTGTGACCCATTGTTCTAAAAACCCCGTGACTGTGACCCATTGTTCTAAACTCTCCCCGTGACTGTGACCCATTGTTCTAAACCCTCCCCGTGACTGTGGTTTTTGTTCTAAACCCCCCCCCCATGATGTGACCCATTGTTCTAGTCTCCCCTGTGAGTCTGACCCATTGTTCTAGACTCTCCCTTGACTGTGATTACTGATTCTAAACCCTCCCCGTGACTGTGACCGTTGTTCTAAACGCTCCCCGTGACTGTGATCCATTGTTCTAAACGCCCCCCCGTGACTGTGATCCATTGTTCTGAACCCTCCACGTGACTGTGTCCTTTGTTCTAAACCCCCCCGTGACTGTGACCCATTATTCTAGACTCCCGCGTGACAGTGACCCATTGTTCTAAACTCTCCCCGTGACTGTGACCCATTGTTCTAAACCCCCCCCCCGTGACTGTGATCCACTGTTCTAAACCCTCCCCGTGACTGTGAGCCATTGTTCTAGACCCCCGTCACTGTGACCCATTATTCTAAACCCTGTCCGTGACTGTGATCCATTGTTCTAGACCCCCCGTGACTGTGACCCATTGTTCTAACCCTCCCCATGACTGTGACCCATTGTTCTCGACCCCCCTGTGACTGTGACGCTTTGTTCTAGACCCTTCGCGTGACTGTTGACCGTTGTTCTAGACTACCACGTGACTTTGACCCATTGTTCTAGCAACCCCCGTGACTGTGACGATTGTTCTAAACCCTCCCCATGACTGTGACCCATTGTTCTAGACCCCCCGTGACTGTGGCCCATTGTTCTAAACCCTCCCCGTGACTGTGATTCATTGTTCTCAACCCTCCCCGTGACTGTGACCCATTGTTCTAGACACTCTCTGTGTCTGTGACCTATTGTTCTAAACCCTCCCCATGACTGTGACCCATTGTTCTAAA
Source organism: Scyliorhinus torazame (assembly GCF_047496885.1). Lineage (NCBI taxonomy): Eukaryota > Metazoa > Chordata > Chondrichthyes > Carcharhiniformes > Scyliorhinidae > Scyliorhinus > Scyliorhinus torazame. Next base: position 363,289,426 of record NC_092710.1, read on the forward strand.
CCCTAGACGTGACTGAGTCCCATTGTTCTAAATCCTCCCCATGACTGTGACCCATTGGTCTAGACTCCCCCGTGACTGTGACCCATTGTTCTAAACCCTCCCCGTGTCTGTGACCCATTGTTCTAAACCCTCCCCATAACTGTGACCCATTGTTCTAGACCCCCGTCACTGTGACCCATTGTTCTAGTCTCTCCCCGTGACTGTGACCTTTGTTCTAAATACTCCCAGTAACTGTGACCCATTGTTCTAAACCCTCCCCGTGACTCTGACCCATTGTTCTAAACACCGCCGTGACTGTGACCCATTGTTCTAAACACCGCCGTGACTGTGACCCATTGTTCTAAACCCTCCCCGTGACTGTGATCCATTGTTCTAGACCCCCCGTGACTGTGACCCATTGTTCTAAACCCTCACCATGTCTGTGACCAATTGTTCTAAATCCCCCGTGACTGTGACCCATTGTTCTAAACCCTCCCCGTGACCGTGATCCATTGTTCTAGACCCCCGTGACTGTGCCCCATTGTTCTAAACCCCCCGTGACTGTGACCGATTGTTCTAACCCCATCCCGTGACTGTGACCCATTCTTCTAGACCCCCCTCTGTGATGTGACCCATTGTTCTAAACCCTCCCCGTGACTGTGATTCATTGTTCTAAACCCTCCCCGTGACTGTGACCCATTGTTCTAAACCCTCTCCGTGTCTGTGACCTATTGTTCTAAACCCTCCCCATGACTGTGACCCATTGTTCTAACCCCATCCCGTGACTTTGACCCATTGTTCTAGACCCCCCGTGACTGTGACCCATTCTTCTAGACCCCCCTCTGTGATGTGACCCATTGTTCTAAATCCTCCCCATGACTGTGACCCATTGGTCTAGACTCCCCCGTGACTGTGACCCATTGTTCTAAACCCTCCCCGTGTCTGTGACCCATTGTTCTAAACTCTCCCTATGACTGTGACCCATTGTTCTAAAACCCCCGTGACTGTGACCCATTGCTCTAAACCCTCCCCGTGACTGCGAGCCATTGTTGTAGACCCCCGTCACGGTGACCCATTGTTCTAAATCCTTTCCGTGACTGTGATCCATAGTTCTAGACCCTCCGTGACTGTGACCCATTGTTCTAACCCTCCCCATGACTGTGACCCAATTTTCTCGACCCCCCCCCCCCCGCGTGAATGTAACGCTTAGTTGTAGACCCTTCGCGTGACTGTTGACAATTGTTCTAGACTACCCCGTGACTTTGACCCATGGTTCTAACACCCCCCCCCATGACTGTGGCGATTGTTCTAAAATCTCCCCATGACTGTGAACCATTTTTCTAGACCCCCCGTGACTGTGACCCATTGTTCTAAACCCTCCCCGTGACTGTGACCCATTGTTCTAACACCATCCCGTGACTGTGACCCATTGTTCTAGACCCCCGCGAGATGTGACCTATTGTTCTAGTCTCTCCCGTGACTGTGACCCATTGTTCTAGACTCTCCGCGTAACTGTGACCATTGTTCTAGACACTCCGCGTGACTGTAACCAATTGTTCTAGACTCCTACGTGACAGTGACCATTGTTCTAAACCCTCCCCGTGACTGTGACCCATTGTTCTAAACCCCCCGTGACTTTGATCCATTGTTCTAAACCCTCCCCGTGGCTGTGACATTTGATCTAAACCCCCCCTGTGACTGTGACCCATTGTTCTAAACCCTCCCCTTGTCTGTGACCTATGGTTCTAAACTCTCCCCATGACTGTGACCCATTGTTCTAAACCCTCCCCGTGACTGTGACTGTTGTTCTAAACGCTCACCGTGACTGTGATCCATTGTTCTAAACGCCCCCCCCGTGACTGTGATCCATTGTTCTGAACCCTCCACGTGACTGTGTCCTTTGTTCTAAACCCCCCCGTGACTGTGACGCATTGTTCTAGACACTCCGCGTGACTGTGACCCATTATTCTAGACTCCCGCGTGACAGTGACCCATTGTTCTAAACTCTCCCCGTGACTGTGACCCATTGTTCTAAACCCCCCCCCGTGACTGTGATCCATTGTTCTAAACCCTCCCCGTGACTGTGAGCCATTGTTCTAGACCCCCGTCACTGTGACCCATTGTTCTAAACCCTGTCCGTGACTGTGATCCATTGTTCTAGACCCCCCGTGACTGTGACCCATTGTTCTAACCCTCCCCATGACTGTGACCCATTGTTCTCGACCCCCCCTGTGACTGTGACGCCTTGTTCTAGACACTTCGCGTGACTGTTGACCGTTGTTCTAGACTACCACGTGACTTTGACCCATTGTTCTAACAACCCCCGTGACTGTGATGATTGTTATAAACCCTCCCCATGACTGTGCCCCATTGTTCTAGACCCCCGTGACTGTGGCCCATTGTTCTAAACCCTCCCCGTGACTGTGATTCATTGTTCTCAACCCTCCCCGTGACTGTGACCCATTGTTCTAGACCGTCTCCGTGTCTGTGACCTATTGTTCTAAACCCTCCCCGTGACTGTGATTCATTGTTCTCAACCCTCCCCGTGACTGTGACCCATTGTTCTAGACCGTCTCCGTGTCTGTGGCCCATTGTTCTAAACCCTCCCCATCACTGTGACCCATTGTTCTAAACCCTAGACGTGACTGTGTCCCATTGTTCTAAACCCTCCCCATGACTGTGACCCATTGGTCTAGACTCCCCCGTGACTGTGAACCATTGTTCTAAACCCTCCCGGTGTCTGTGACCCATTGTTCTAAACACTCCCCGTGACTGTGATTCATTGTTCTAAACCCTACCCGTGACTGTGACCCATTGTTCTAAACCCTCCCGGTGTCTGTGACCCATTGTTCTAGTCCCTCCCCGTGACTGCGACCCATTGTTCTAAACCCTCCCCGTGCCTCTGACCTTTGTGCTAAACACTTCCCGTGACTGTGAGCCATTGTTCTAAACCCTCCCTATGACTGTGACCCATTGTTCTAGACCCCCCCCGTGACAGTGACCCATTGTTCTAAACTCTCTCCGTGACTGTGACCCATTATTCTAAACCCCCCCGTGACTGTGATCCATTGTTCTAAACCCTCCCCGTGACCGTGAGCCATTGTTCTAGAACCCCGTCACTGTGACCCATTGTTCTAAACCCTGTCCGTGACTGTGATCCATTGTTCTAGACCCTCCCCATGACTGTGACCCATTGTTCTCGACCCCCCCCCCGTGACTGTGACGCTTTGTTCCAGACCCTTCGCGTGACTGTTGACCATTGTTCTAACACCTCCCCGTGACCGTGACGATTGTTCTAAAACCTCCCCATGAATGTGACCCATTGTTGTAGACCCCCCGTGCCTGTGACCCATTGTTCTAGACCTCCCCGTGATGTGACCCATTGTTCTGAACCCTCTCCGTGTCTGTGACCTATTGTTCTAAACCCTCCCCATGACTGTGAATCATTGTTCTAGACCAACGTGACTGTGACCCATTGTTCTGAACCCTCCCCGTGTCTGTGACCCATTGTTCTAAACCCTCCCCGTGTCTGTGACCTATTGTTCTAAACCCTCCCTCGCGACTGTTGTCCATTGTTCTAAACCCCCCGTGACTGTGATTCATTGTTCTAAACCCTCCCCGTGATTCTGATACATTGTTCGAAACCCCCTCTCCCAGTGACTGTGATCCATTGTTCTAAACCCTCCCCGTGACTGTGAACTCAGTTCTAAACCCTCCCCGTGACTGTGATGCATTGTTCTAGACACCCCCGTGAGTGTGACCAATTGTTCTAGTCTCTCCCGTGACTGTGACCCATTGTTCTAGACCCTCCCCGTGATTGTGACCATTGTTCTAGACCCTCCGCGTGACTGTGACCCATTGTTCGAGACTCCTACGTGACTGTGACCATTGTTCTTGACCCCCCGTGACTGTGACCCATTGTTCTAAACCCTCCCCATGAATGTGACCTTTGATCTAAACACTCCCCGTGACAGTGGCTCATTGTTCTAAACCCTCCCCGTGACTCTGACCTTTGTTCTAAACCCTCCCCGTGACTGTGACCCATTCTTCTAACCCCCCCCCGTGACTGTGATACATTGTTCTAAACCCTCCCCGTGACTGTGACCTTTGTTCTAAATCCTCCCCGTGACTGTGATGCATTGTTCTAGACACCGCCGTGAGTGTGACAAATTGTTCTAGTCTCTCCCGTGACTGTGACCCATTGTTCTACACTCTCCCCGTGACTGTGATCCATTGTTCTGAACTCTCCACGTGACTGTGACCGTTGTTCTAAACCCTCCCCGTGACAGTCATGCATTGTTCTAGACTCCCGCGTGAGTGTGACCCATTGTTCTAGACTCCCCCGTGACTGTGACCCATTGTTCTAGACCCTACCCGTGACTGTGACCATTGTTCTAGACCCTCCGCATGACTGTGACCCATTGTTCTAGACTCCTACGTGACTGTGACCATTGTTCTAGACGTCCCGTGACTATTACCCATTGTTCTGAACCCTCACCGTGTCTGTGACCTATTGTTCTAAACCCTCCCCATGACTGTGATCCATTGTTCTAAACCCTAGACGTGACTGTCCCATTGTTCTAAACCCTCCCCATGACTGCGACCCATTGTTCTAGACCCCCGTGACTGTGACCCATTGTTCTAAACCCTCCCCGTGACTGTGATCCATTTTTCTAAACCCTCCCCGTGACTGTGACCTTTGTTCCAAACCCTCCCCGTGACTGTGACCCATTGTTCTAGACACCCACGTGACTGTCACCCATTGTTCTAGACTCCCCCGTGACTGTGACCCATTGTTCTAAACCCTCCCCGTGACTGTGATCCATTGTTCTAAACCCTCCCCGTGACTGTGACATATTGTTCTAGACCCCCCGTGGCTGTGACCTTTGTTCTAAACCGCCCGTGACTGTGACTCATTGTTCTAGACACCCCCGTGACTGTGACCCATTGTTCTAAAATCTCCCCGTGACTGTGATTCATTGTTCTCAACCCTCCCCGTGACTGTGACCCATTGTTCTAGACCGTCTCCGTGTCTGTGGCCCATTGTTCTAAACCCTCCCCATCACTGTGACCCATTGTTCTAAACCCTAGACGTGACTGTGTCCCATTGTTCTAAACCCTCCCCATGACTGTGACCCATTGGTCTAGACTCCCCCGTGACTGTGAACCATTGTTCTAAACCCTCCCGGTGTCTGTGACCCATTGTTCTAAACACTCCCCGTGACTGTGATTCATTGTTCTAAACCCTACCCGTGACTGTGACCCATTGTTCTAAACCCTCCCGGTGTCTGTGACCCATTGTTCTAGTCCCTCCCCGTGACTGCGACCCATTGTTCTAAACCCTCCCCGTGCCTCTGACCTTTGTGCTAAACACTTCCCGTGACTGTGAGCCATTGTTCTAAACCCTCCCTATGACTGTGACCCATTGTTCTAGACCCCCCCCCGTGACAGTGACCCATTGTTCTAAACTCTCTCCGTGACTGTGACCCATTATTCTAAACCCCCCCGTGACTGTGATCCATTGTTCTAAACCCTCCCCGTGACCGTGAGCCATTGTTCTAGAACCCCGTCACTGTGACCCATTGTTCTAAACCCTGTCCGTGACTGTGATCCATTGTTCTAGACCCTCCCCATGACTGTGACGCTTTGTTCCAGACCCTTCGCGTGACTGTTGACCATTGTTCTAACACCTCCCCGTGACCGTGACGATTGTTCTAAAACCTCCCCATGAATGTGACCCATTGTTCTAGACCCCCCGTTCCTGTGACCCATTGTTCTAGACCTCCCCGTGATGTGACCCATTGTTCTGAACCCTCTCCGTGTCTGTGACCTATTGTTCTAAACCCTCCCCATGACTGTGAATCATTGTTCTAGACCAACGTGACTGTGACCCATTGTTCTGAACCCTCCCCGTGTCTGTGACCCATTGTTCTAAACCCTCCCCGTGTCTGTGACCTATTGTTCTAAACCCTCCCTCGCGACTGTTGTCCATTGTTCTAAACCCCCCGTGACTGTGATTCATTGTTCTAAACCCTCCCCGTGATTCTGATACATTGTTCGAAACCCCCTCTCCCAGTGACTGTGATCCATTGTTCTAAACCCTCCCCGTGACTGTGAACTCAGTTCTAAACCCTCCCCGTGACTGTGATGCATTGTTCTAGACACCCCCGTGAGTGTGACCAATTGTTCTAGTCTCTCCCGTGACTGTGACCCATTGTTCTAGACCCTCCCCGTGATTGTGACCATTGTTCTAGACCCTCCACGTGACTGTGACCCATTGTTCGAGACTCCTACGTGACTGTGACCATTGTTCTTGACCCCCCGTGACTGTGACCCATTGTTCTAAACCCTCCCCATGAATGTGACCTTTGATCTAAACACTCCCCGTGACAGTGGCTCATTGTTCTAAACCCTCCCCGTGACTCTGACCTTTGTTCTAAACCCTCCCCGTGACTGTGACCCATTCTTCTAACCCCCCCCCCCGTGACTGTGATACATTGTTCTAAACCCTCCCCGTGACTGTGACCTTTGTTCTAAATCCTCCCCGTGACTGTGATGCATTGTTCTAGACACCGCCGTGAGTGTGACAAATTGTTCTAGTCTCTCCCGTGACTGTGACCCATTGTTCTACACTCTCCCCGTGACTGTGATCCATTGTTCTGAACTCTCCACGTGACTGTGACCGTTGTTCTAAACCCTCCCCGTGACAGTCATGCATTGTTCTAGACTCCCGCGTGAGTGTGACCCATTGTTCTAGACTCCCCCGTGACTGTGACCCATTGTTCTAGACCCTACCCGTGACTGTGACCATTGTTCTAGACCCTCCGCATGACTGTGACCCATTGTTCTAGACTCCTACGTGACTGTGACCATTGTTCTAGACGTCCCGTGACTATTACCCATTGTTCTGAACCCTCACCGTGTCTGTGACCTATTGTTCTAAACCCTCCCCATGACTGTGATCCATTGTTCTAAACCCTAGACGTGACTGTCCCATTGTTCTAAACCCTCCCCATGACTGCGACCCATTGTTCTAGACCCCCCGTGACTGTGACCCATTGTTCTAAACCCTCCCCGTGACTGTGATCCATTTTTCTAAACCCTCCCCGTGACTGTGACCTTTGTTCCAAACCCTCCCCGTGACTGTGACCCATTGTTCTAGACACCCACGTGACTGTCACCCATTGTTCTAGACTCCCCCGTGACTGAGACCCATTGTTCTAAACCCTCCCCGTGACTGTGATCCATTGTTCTAAACCCTCCCCGTGACTGTGACATATTGTTCTAGACCCCCCGTGACTGTGACCTTTGTTCTAAACCGCCCGTGACTGTGACTCATTGTTCTAGACACCCCCGTGACTGTGACCCATTGTTCTAAAATCTCCCCGTGACTGTTGTCCATTCTTCTAAACCCCCCGTGACTGTGATCCATTGTTCTGACCCCCCCCGTGACTGTTGTCCATTGTTCTAAACCCCCCGTGACTGTGACCCATTGTTCTAAACCCTCCCCGTGACTGTGACCTTTGTTCTAAACCGCCCGTGACTGTGACTCATTGTTCTAGACCCCCCGTGACTGTGACCCATTGTTTTAGACCCCCCGTGACGGTGACCCATTGTTCTAAACCCTCCCTGTGACTGTGACCATTGTTCTAAACCCTACCCGTGACTGTGATGCATTGTTCTAGACTCCCCCGTGACTGTGACCCATTGTTCTAGACTCCCCCGTGACTGTGACCCATTGTTCTAAACCCTCCCTGTGACTGTGACCATTGTTCTAAACCCTCCCCGTGACTGTGACCCATTGTTTTAGACCCCCCGTGACTGTGACCTTTGTTCTAAACCGCCCGTGACTGTGACTCATTGTTCTCGACACCCCCGTGACTGTGACCTATTGTTCTAAACCCTCCCCGTGACTGTTGTCCATTGTTCTAAACCCCCCGTGACTGTGATCCATTGTTCTAAACCCTCCCCGTGACTGTGACCCATTGTTTTAGACCCCCCGTGACTGTGACCTTTGTTCTAAACCGCCCGTGACTGTGACTCATTGTTCTCGACACCCCCGTGACTGTGACCTATTGTTCTAAACCCTCCCCGTGACTGTTGTCCATTGTTCTAAACCCCCCGTGACTGTGACCCATTGTTCTAAACCCTCCCCGTGACTGTGACCTTTGTTCTAAACCGCCCGTGACTGTGACTCATTGTTCTAGACCTCCCGTGACTGTGACCCATTGTTTTAGACCCCCCGTGACGGTGACCCATTGTTCTAAACCCTCCCTGTGACTGTGATCCATTGTTCTAAACCCTCTCCGTGACTGTGATCCATTGGTCTAAACCCTCCCCGTGACTGTCCCAGCGGGTCTGGTGGCCTGAAGTGCATATGCTTTAATGCAAGGAGTATGACGGTAAGGCAGATGAACTTAGAGCTTGGATTAGTACTTGGAACTATGATGTTGTTGCCATTACAGAGACCTGGTTGAGGGAAGGGCAGGATTGGCAGCTAAACCTTCCAGCATTTAGATGTTTCAGGCGGGATAGAGGGGGATGTGAAAGGGGAGGCGGAGTTGCGCTACTGGTTCGGGAGAATATCACAGCTGTACTGCGAGAGGACACCTCAGAGGGCAGTGAGGCTATATGGGTAGAGATCAGGAATAAGAAGGGTGCAGTCACAATGTTGGGGGTATACTACAGGCCTCCCAACAGCCAGCGGGAGATAGAGGAGCAGATAGGTAGACAGATTTTGGAAAAGAGTAAAAACAACAGGGTTGTGGTGATGGGAGACTTCAACTTCCCCAATATTGACTGGGACTCACTTAGTGCCAGGGGCTTTGATGGGGCGGAGTTTGTAAGGAGCATCCAGGAGGGCTTCTTAAAACAATATGTAGACAGTCCAACTTGGGAAGGGGCGGTACTGGACCTAGTATTGGGGAATGAGCCCGGCCAGGTGGTAGATGTTTCAGTAGGGGAGCATTTCGGTAACAGTGACCACAATTCAGTAAGTTTTAAACTACTGGTGGACAAGGCTAAGAGTGGTCCGAAGATGAATGTGCTAAAGTGGGGGAAGGCTAATTCTAACAATATTAGGCGGGAACTGAAGAACATAGATTGGGGGCGGATGTTTGAGGGCAAATCAACATCTGACATGTGGGAGGCTTTCAAGTGGCAGTTGAAAGGAATACAGGACCGGCATGTTCCTGTGAGGAAGAAGGATAAATACGGCAATTTTCGGGAACCTTGGATGACGAGTGATATTGTAGGCCTCGTCAAAAAGAAAAAGGAGGCATTTGTCAGGGCTAAAAGGCTGGGAACAGACGAAGCCTGCGTGGAATACAAGGAAAGTAGGAAGGAACTTAAGCAAGGAGTCAGGAGGGCTAGAAGGGGTCACGAAAAGTCATTGGCAAATAGGGTTAAGGAAAATCCCAAGGCTTTTTACACGTACATAAAAAGCAAGAGGGTAGCCAGGGAAAGGGTTGGCCCACTGAAGGATAGGCAAGGGAATCTATGTGTGGAGCCAGAGGAAATGGGCGAGGTACTAAATGAATACTTTGCATCAGTATTCACCAAAGAGAAGGAATTGGTAGATGTTGAGTCTGGAGAAGGGGGTGTAGATAGCCTGGGTCACATTGTGATCCAAAAAGACGAGGTGTTGGGCGTCTTAAAAAATATTAAGGTAGATAAGTCCCCAGGGCCTGATGGGATCTACCCCAGAATAATGAAGGAGGCTGGAGAGGAAATTGCTGAGGCCTTGACAGAAATCTTTGCATCCTCGCTGTCTTCAGGGGATGTCCCGGAGGACTGGAGAATAGCCAATGTTGTTCCTCTGTTTAAGAAGGGTAGCAAGGCTAATCCCGGGAACTACAGGCCGGTGAGCCTTACTTCAGTGGTAGGGAAATTACTGGAGAGAATTCTTCGAGACAGGATCTACTCCCATTTGGAAGCAAATGGACGTATTAGTGAGAGGCAGCACGGTTTTGTGAAGGGGAGGTCGTGTCTCACTAACTTGATAGAGTTTTTCGAGGAGGTCACTAAGATGATTGATGCAGGTTGGGCAGTGGATGTTGTCTATATGGACTTCAGTAAGGCCTTTGACACGGTCCCTCATGGTAGACTAGTACAAAAGGTGAAGTCACACGGGATCAGGGGTGAGCTGGCAAGGTGGATACAGAACTGGCTAGGCCATAGAAGGCAGAGAGTAGCAATGGCGGGGTGCTTTTCTCATTGGAGGGCTGTGACCAGTAGTGTTCCACAGGGATCAGTGCTGGGACCTTTGCTCTTTGTAGTATATATACATGATTTGGAGGAAAATGTAACTGGTCTGATTCGTAAGTTTGCAGACGACACAAAGGTTGGTGGAATTGCGGATAGCGATGAGGACTGTCTGAGGATACAGCAGGATTTAGATTGTCTGGAGACTTGGGCGGAGAGATGGCAGATGGAGTTTAATCCGGACAAATGTGAGGTAATGCATTTTGGAAGGTCTAATGCAGGTAGGGAATATACAGTGAATGGTAGAACCCTCAAGAGTATTGAAAGTCAAAGAGATCTAGGAGTACAGGTCCACAGGTCACTGAAAGGGGCAACACAGGTGGAGAAGGTAGTCAAGAAGGCATACAGCATGCTTGCCTTCATTGGCCGGGGCATTGAGTATAAGAATTGGCAAGTCATGTTGCAGCTGTATAGAACCTTAGTTAGGCCACACTTGGAGTATAGTGTTCAATTCTGGTCGCCACACTACCAGAAGGATGTGAAGGCTTTAGAGAGGGTGCAGAAGAGATTTACCAGAATGTTGCCTGGTATGGAGGGCATTAGCTATGAGGAGCGATTGAATAAACTCGGTTTGTTCTCACTGGAACGAAGGAGGTTGAGGGGAGACCTGATAGAGGTATACAAAATTATGAGGGGCATAGACAGAGTGGATAGTCAGAGGCTTTTCCCAGGGTAGAGGGGTCAATTACTCGGGGGCATAGGTTTAAGGTGAGAGGGGCAAGGTTTAGAGTAGATGTACGAGGCAAGTTTTTTACGCAGATGGTAGTGGGTGCCTGGAACTCACTACCGGAGGAGGTAGTGGAAGCAGGGACGATAGTGACATTTAAGGGGCATCTTGACAAATACATGAATAGGATGGGAATAGAAGGATACGGACCCAGGAAGTGTAGACGATTGTAGTTTAGTCGGGCAGCATGGTCGGCACGGGCTTGGAGGGCCGAAGGGCCTGTTCCTGTGCTGTACATTTCTTTGTTCTTTGTTTGACTGTGACCCATTGTTCCAGACCCTCCCCGTGACTGTGACCCATTGTTCCAGACCCTCCCCGTGACTGTGACCCATTGTTCTAAACCCTCCCCGTGACTGTGACCCATTGTTCTAGACCCCCCGTGACTGTGACCAATTGTTCTAACCACCCCAGTGTCTTTGACGCATTGTTCTAGTCCCTCCGCGTGACGGTGACCCATTGTTCTAGACGCCCCCGTGACTGTGACCCATTGTCTTGGACCCTCCGCGTGACTGTGACCCATTGTGCTAAACACCACCCGTGACTGTGACCCATTGTTCTAGGCCCCCCGTGACTGTGACCCATTGTTCTAAACCCTCCCCATGTCTGTGACCCATTGTTCTAAACCCCTCCCATGACTGTGACCCATTGTTCTGAACCCCCCCCCCCCCGTGACCGTGACCCATTGGTCTAAACCCTCCCCGTGCCTGTGACCTTTGTTCTAACCACCCCAGTGTCTTGGACGCATTGTTCTAGTCCCTCCGCGTGACGGTGACCCATTGTTCTAGACTCCCCCGTGACTGTGACCCATTGTTCTAGACCCTCCGCGTGACTGTGACCCATTGTTCTAAACACCCCCCGTGACTGTGACCTATTGTTCTAGACCCCCATGACTGTGACCCATTGTTCTAGACCCCCGTGACTCTGACCTTTGTTCTGAACCCTCCCCGTGACTGTGACATTTGTTCCAAACCCTCTCACTGACTGTGATCCATTGTTCTAAACCCTCCCCGTGACTGTGACCAATGTTCTAAACCCTACCCATGACTGTGATGCATTGTTCTAGACTCCCCCGTGACTGTGACGCATTGTTCTAGACTCCCCCGTGAATCTGATCCATTGTTCTAGACTCTCCCCGCGACTGTGACACATTGGTCTAGACTCCCCCGTGACTGTAACCCATTGTTCTAGACTCCCCGGTGACTGTAACCCATTGTTCTAGACTCCCCCGTGACTGTGATCCATTGTTCTACACCCCCCCCCGTGACCGTGACCCATTGTTCTAGACTCCCCCGTGACTGTAACCCATTGTTCTAGACTCCCCCATGACTGTAACCCTTTGTTCTAAACCCTCCCCGTGTCTGTGACCTATGGTTCTAAACCCCGTCCATGATTGTGATCCATTGTTCTAAACCCTCCCTGTGACTGTGACCCATTGTTCTAGAGGCACCGTGACTATGACCCATTGTTCTAGACTCCCCCGTGACTGTGACCCATTGTTCTAGACCCTCCCTGTGTCTGTGACCCATTGTTCTAAACCCCTCCCATGACTGTGACCCATTGTTCTGAACCCCCCCGTGACTGTAATCCATTGTTCTAGACACCCCGTGACTGTGACCCATTGGTCTAAACCCTCCCCGTGCCTGTGACCTTTGTTCTAACCACCCCAGTGTCTTGGACGCATTGTTCTAGTCCCTCCGCGTGACGGTGACCCATTGTTCTAGACTCCCCCGTGACTGTGACCCATTGTTCTAGACCCTCCACGTGACTGTGACCCATTGTTCTAAACACCCCCCGTGACTGTGACCCATTGTTCTAGACCCCCCGTGACTGTGACCCATTGTTCTAGACCCCCCGTGACTGTGACCCATTGTTCTAGACCCCCCATGACTGTGACCCAGTGTTCTAAACCCTCCCCATGACTGTGACCTTTGTTCTGAACCCTCCCCGTGACTGTGATCCGTTGTTCAAACCCTACCCGTGACTGTGACGTTTGTTCCAAACCCTCTCCGTGAATGTGATCCATTGTTCTAAACCCTCCCCGTGACTGTGACCAATGTTCTAAACCCTACCCGTGACTGTGATGCATTGTTCTAGACTCCCCCGTGACTGTGACCCATTGTGCTAGACTCCCCCGTGACTGTGATCCATTGTTCTAGACTCTCCCCGTGACTGTGACACATTGGTCTAGACTCCCCCGTGACTGTAACCCATTGTTCTAGACTCCCCCGTGACTGTAACCCATTGTTCTAGACTCCCCGTGACTGTGATCCATTGTTCTACACCCCCCGTGAATGTGACCCATTGTTCTAGACTCCCTCATGACTGTAACCCTTTGTTCTAGACTCCCCCGTGACTGTGCTCCATTGTTCTAAACCCTCCCCGTGACTGTGGCCCATTGTTCTAAACCCCCCGTGTCTATGATCCATTGTTCTAAACCCTCCCCGTGACTGGGCCCATTGTTCTAATCCCTGCCCGTGACTGTGACCCATTGTTCTAAACACCCCCCGTGACTGTGACGCATTGTTCTAAACCCTCCCCGTAACTGTGACCCATTGTCCTAAAAACCCGGTCACTGTGCGCCACTGTTCCCGAACCCGCTGTGACCCGTTGTTCTAGAATCCCATGTGACTGTGACCCATTGGTCTAGACCCTCCCCATGACTATGTCCCGTTATTCTAGAACCCCCATGACTGTGACCCATTGTTCTAGACATCCCTCCCCTCCCTGTGACTGTGACCCATTGTCCTAGACCCCCCACACCCCCAGTCAGAGGAAACCACATCCCAGCATCCAGTCTGTCCGGCCCTGTCACATTTTTACACATTTCAGTTCGATCCCCCATATTAATGTCGACCCAATAATTCCTCATCCGACTTCTGAGGAAACAGCCTGGTGACACTTCGCTGACTCCTCTGTGGCAAGTCTGTCCTTTCTTAGATAAGCAGAATAAAACTGCCCAGGTGTGGTCACACTACGGCCTTGTACAGCTGCAGGAAGAGATCCTCGTCCTGTGCTGAAATCCTCTCGCAATGGTGGCCATTTGCCTTCCTAACCACCTGCTGGGCCCGCACGCTTACCTTCGATGGCGGGTGTACAAGGACACCCAGGTCACTCTGTACATCAACATTTCCCAAACTATCCCCAGTTAAATAGTACTCTGCCACTCTGCCTGAAGTGGGTCACATTTATCCATGTTACTCTGTATCTGTCCTATAGTTACCCACTCACTCAACTTGTCTAAAATCACCTCAAAGCCGCTTAACATCCCCCTCACCACTCACAATCTCACCAAGTTTTGTGTCATTGGCAAACTTGGAAATATTTTCCTTCCCTCGTCCAAATCATTTCCTGGGCTCCAGCTATTCACAATATACATCACTGATGCCTGCGATACACAGCTAGTCACTGCCTGCCACTTTCAAAAAGACCCATTCATTCCTACTCTCTGTTTACTGTCTGCTACGTCAATGTATTACCCCCCAATGGCTTAGCACACTGGGTTAAAGAGCTGGCTTTGAAAGCAGACCAAGGCAGGCCAGCAGCACGGTTCAATTCCCGTACCAGCCTCCCCAAACAGGCGCCGGAATGTGGCGACTAGGGGCTTTTCACAGTAACTTAATTTGAAGCTTCCTTGTGACAATAAGCCATTTTCATTTCATTTCAATCCCATGTGCTTTCATTTTGTACACTAACCTCTTCTGTGAGACTTTATCAAAAACTTCCTGAATGTCCAAATACACCACATCCACTGGTTCACCCTCATCTACCCTGCCGCTTCCAAAGACTCCAGGACGTATGTCAAACATTGATACTTTTGTCAAACAAATATCCCGTTGATATTTTCCAAGTGACCTGAATCACATCTTTTACTCCAGCACTCTCCCTACAACTGATGTTCGGCTGACCACTGTAAACATTCTCTCCCTCCCTTTTCAAACAGCAAGATTGTATTTACCATCCTCCAATCTAAATTTGATGGGACGTTGAGATTTGTTGCGATGAAAAAGCCCCTCGGTTTAATCCCTGATGAATCCATGGACAGATTTGGCAGGAACATAGAACATAGAACATTCCAGCGCAGTACAGGCCCTTCGGCCCTCGATGTTGCGCCGACCTGTGAAATCACTCTAAAGCCCATCGACACTATTCCCTTATCGTCCATATGTCTATCCAATGACCATTTAAATGCCCTTAGTGTTGGCGAGTGCACTACTGTTGCAGGCAGGGCATTCCACACCCTTACTACTCTCTGAGTAAAGAACCTACCTCTGACATCTGTCCTATATCTATCTCGCCTCAATTTAAAGCTATGTCCCCTCGTGCTAGACATCACCATCCGAGGAAAAAGGCTCTCACTGTCCACCCTTTCCAATCCTCTGATCATCTTGTATGCCTCAATTAAAGTCACCTCTTAACCTGCTTCTCTCTAACGAAAACAGCCTCAAGTCCCTCAGCCTTTCCTCATAAGGTCTTCCCTCCATACCAGGCAACATTCTGGTAAATCTCCTCTGCACCCTTTCCAATGCTTCCACATCCTTCCTATAATGCGGCGACCAGAATTGCACGCAATACTCCAAATGCGGCCGCACCAGAGTTTTGTACAGCTGCAACATGAGCTCATGGCTCCGAAACTCAATTCCTCTACCGGTAACAGCTAAAGGAATGAGAGACAGTGTGGAGTGAGGCACCTTCTGAATAATAATTTTTAATAAAACCATTGAATAATCTGAGATAAAGTACAGCAAGAGTTCAACATTGTGCTTTTGGTAGTTTTACAATCAATTCGTAGAAAGGTGGATCTGAGGGTTATGGCGCAGGATTGGACAATCCCGGGAATAGTGTAGCATGGATGAGTATGAGACAGATCCCAGGAATGATGGGATGGACTGGAGGTGAGGGGCTGGCAGATTGCCATTGATATGGGATGAAAATGAACCGGGTACAATAGATCATGCGATAATGGGTGGGTGAATGGGGCGTGCAGTTTGAGTATAGCAACATCTGACACCAAGATTACAGCCATTAGATTATTTATTGTGCTTTTAGTTTAAAGAATTTTGATAGTGGTCAGAGTAAGGTAAAGGCGAAGGCCTGGGTGAACTGCTGGAATAATCTGATCCCGGCCCAGGGGCCTGTTCTGCTCGCCAACCCGAATCTCCAGCAGTAACCCTCACAGTCTTTGGTACATCAGGCACTTGGGGGCCTGGGAGTGAGGGGGAGTGGTGAGGAATATGGGGCCAGGACAGGGGACCTGTGCAGGATCAGACTATTCAACCAGCTCCATCACATCATCTGAGCAGCAACTCTGTACTGGGGACAGTCAGAAGCAGCAGCGAGACGCAGAGTGAGGGAGAGACAGAAAGAACAGCAGCATTGCGACCTCGAGGAAGCACGTCTGTAACAAAACAGAAAACAGTCAGTTCTGGAGGATCCGCTGGAATCAGAGACAGACAGGAACAGAAGAAAACAGTTCTGGAGATGAGGAGGAATTTCTTCAGCCAGAGGGTGGTGAATCTGGGGAACTCTTTGCCGCAGAAGGCTGTGGAGGCCAAATCACTGAGTGTCTTTAAGACAGAGATAGATTGGTTCTTGATTAATAAGGGGGTCAGGGGTTATGGGGAGAAAGCAGGAGAATGAGGATGAGAAAATATCAGCCAGGATAGAATGGCGGAGCAGACTCGATGGGCCGAGTGGCCTAACTCTGTCCCTATGTCTTATGGTCTTCTGGAGGAGCAACAGGAAGCAGAGAAAAAGGAACATAGAAACAGGAGGAGGCCATTCAGCCCCTCGAGCCTATCCCACCATTCACATAGAAACAGGAGGAGGCCATTCAGCCCCTCGAGCCTATCCCACCATTCACATAGAAACAGGAGGAGGCCATTCAGCCCCTCGAGCCTATCCCACCATTCACATAGAAACAGGAGGAGGCCATTCAGCCCCTCGAGCCTATCCCACCATTCACATAGAAACAGGAGGAGGCCATTCAGCCCCTCGAGCCTATCCCACCATTCACATAGAAACAGGAGGAGGCCATTCAGCCCCTCGAGCCTATCCCACCATTCACATAGAAACAGGAGGAGGCCATTCAGCCCCTCAAGCCTATCCCACCATTCACATAGAACATAACAGCACAGTACAGGCCCTTCGGCCCTCGATGTTGCACCCACCTGTGAAACCACTCTAAAGCCCATCTACACTATTCCCTTATCGTCCATATGTCTATCCAATGTCCATTTGAATATCCTTAGTGTTGGCGAGTCCACTACTGTTGCAGGCAGGGCATTCCACGCCCTTACTACTCTCTGAGTAAAGAACCGACCTCTGACATCTGTCCTATATCTATCTCCCCTCAATTTAAAGCTATGTCCCCTCGTGCTAGACATCACCATCCGAGGAAAAAGGCTCTCACTGTCCACCCTATCCAATCCTCTGATCATCTTGTATGCCTCAATTAAGTCACCTCTTAACCTTCTTCTCTCTAATGAAAATAGCCTCAAGTCCCTCAGCCTTTCCTCATAAGATCTTCCCTCCATACCAGGCAACATCCTGGTAAATCTCCTCTGCACCCTTTCCAATGCTTCCACATCCTTCCTATAATGCGGCGACCAGAATTGCACGCAATACTCCAAATGCGGCCACACCAGAGTTTTGTACAGCTGCAACATGACCTCATGGCTCCGAAACTCAATCCCTCTACCAATAAACGCTAACACACCGAACGCCTTCTGAACAACCCTCTCAACCTGGGTGGCAACTTTCAGGGATCTATGTACATGGACACCGAGATCTCTCTGCTCATCCACACTGCCAAGAATCTTACCATTAGCCCAGTACTCTGTCTTCCTGTTATTCCTTCCAAAATGAATCACCTCACACTTTTCTGCATTAAACTCCATTTGCCACCTCTCAGCCCAGCGCTGCAGCTTATCTATGTCCCTCTGTAACTTGTAACATCCTTCCGCACTGTCCACAACTCCACCGACTTTAGTGTCATCTGCATATTTACTCACCCATCCTTCTACGCCCTCCTCCAGGTCATTTATAAAAATGACAAACAGCAGTGGCCCCAAAACAGATCCTTGTGGTACACCACTAGTAACTGGACTCCAGTCTGAACATTTCCCATCAACCACCACCCTTTGTCTTCTTTCAGCTGGCCAATTTCTGATCGAAACTGCTAAATCACCCTGAATCCCATGCCTCCGTATTTTCTGCAGTAGCCTACCATGGGGAACCTTATCAAATGCTTTACTGAAATCCATATACACCACATCAACTGCTTTACCCTCATCCACCTGTTTGGTCACCTTCTCAAAGGACTCTATAAGGTTTGTGAGGCACGACCTACCCTTCACAAAACCGTGTTGACTATCTCTAATCAAATTATTCCTTTCCAGATGATTACACATCCTATCTCTTATAAACCTTTCCAAGGTTTTGCCCACAACAGAAGTAAGGCTCACTGGTCTATAGTTACCGAGGTTATCTCTACTCCCCTTTTTGAACAACATTTGATATCCTCCTGTCTTCTGGCACTATTCCTGTAGACAAAGATGACTTAAAGATCAAGGCCAAAGGCTCAGCAATCTCCTCCCTAGCTTCCCAGAGAATCCTAGGATAAATCCCATCCTGCCCAGGGGACTTATCTATTTTCACACTTTCCAGAATTGCTGACACCGCCTCCTTATGAACCTCAAGCCCTTCTAGTCTAGTAGCCTGAATCTCAGTATTCTCCTCGACAATATTGTCTTTTTCCTGTGTGAATACTGACGAAAAATATTCATTCAGCACCTCTCCTATCTCCTCGGACTCCACGCACAACTTCCCACTACTGTCCTTGACTGGCCCTACTCTTACCCTAGTCATTCTTTTATTCCTGACATATCTATAGAAAGCTTTAGGGTTATCCTTAATCCTACCTGCCAAAGACTTCTCATGTCCCCTCCTGGCTCTTCTTAGTTCTCTCTTTAGGTCCTTCCTAGCTAACTTGTAACTCTCGAGCGCCCTAACTGAACCTTCATGTCTCATCTTTACATACGCCTCCTTCTTCCTCTTGACAAGTGTTTCGACTGCTTGAGTAAACCACGGTCCCCTCACTCGACCACTTCCTCCCTGCCTGACAGGTACATACTTATCAAGGACACGCAGTAGCTGTTCCTTGAACAAGCTCCACATTTCCATTGTGCCTATCCCCTGCAGTTTTCCTCTCCATCCGATACATCCTAAGTCTTGCCTCATCGCATCCTAATTGCCTTTCCCCCAGATATAGCTCTTGCCCTGCGGTATATACCTATCCCTTTCCATCACTAAAGTAAACGTAATTGAATTGTGGTCACCATCACAAAAGTGCTCACCTACCTCCAAATCTAATACCTGTCCTGGTTCATTACCCAGTACCAAATCCAATATGGCCTCGCCTCTTGTTGGCATAGCTACATATTGTGTCAGGAAACCCTCCTGCACACATTGGACAAACACAGACCCATCTAAAGTACTCGAACTATAGTGTTTCCAGTCAATGTTTAGGAAGTTAAAGTCCCCCACAACAACTACCCTGTTACTTTTGCTCCTATCCAGAATCATCTTTGCAATAATTTCCTCTACATCTCTGGAACTTTTCGGAGGCCTATAGAAACTCGTAACAGGGTGACCTCTCCTTTCCTGTTTCTAACCTCAGCCCATACTACCTCAGTAGACGAGTCCTCATCAAAGGTCCATTCTGCCACCGTAATACTGTCCTTGACAAACAATGCCACCCCTGCCCCTCTTTTACCACCTGCCCTGAGCTTACTGATATGTCTAAATATCTAAAAACAGGAAGTGGCCATTCAGCCCCTCAAGCCTATCCCACCATTCACACAGAAACAGGAAGAGGACATTCAGCCCCTCGAGCCTATCCCACCATTCAATGACATCATGTGGATCTGTAGGGCGATGCCACAGACCTCCCTTCGGCCAATAGACAGA